>NC_134569.1:163271566-163454066 GCF_050947875.1 Dermacentor variabilis | reverse complement strand
TAAGTAAAAGGTACGTGCACAGATGCGGTAACCACAGGGCGCTACTTGCAAATACATACGTACAGCCGTGGCGGAAGTCAAACGTAAACGACTAGTCACGGGCTTTTTTTCTTTTTTTTTGCTTTTGTCAGGGACCATGCACGCGAGCGCTATTCTGCGGAATCCTGGCAGCGGCAATCACAGATTCTCGTGCGCACAGAGAACAGTGTCAGCAAGACCTAAAGGAAAAGGGCGCTAACCCCACATCACTTCGTCTCGCAGACAAGAAAAAAGTTTTTGAAACATAAAAAGGCACATGGATGGAACGCACTGATGTCGTCCTAGGCGCCAATGCTGGTGAACCGGCATGGTGGGCAGCTGCGTCCTTTGGCGGCTCACGCGGCTCAAACGCTCCCCAACACCGCCGGTAGGGCAGGGGCCTCTCCTAATCTATCCTTCGTACATGGAAGGATATCTCCATGGCAGCAGGTTACTGGCGGCAGTGAATCTGATGCACCGACGTCATCTAAGGCGCCATATTGGAGAACCATCCCGGTGAGAAGCTGCTTCAATGTCGCCACGAGCAGGGTATACGTATAGGACGCACCTGTAGTTATTCTTAGCGCAGCTTAAATACCGACATATACGCATTTATGGTACACTGGGCAGATCTTTTTTTCGCTGGATATTCAGATAAATATAACAAAGCATAAAACACTCGATATTTAAGGGCAGTAAGGTGGCAGCACAAAACGGGAACTCGTATGTTCGTAAAGCAATAATATATTCAAAATGAATAGACATGGTACGTCACGTAATATGTAGGGTAGATAACCACAGGTCTGCAGAACACATGGGCACAGCGACAGACCATAACCGACTGGTACTTTTTTTATTCCTTGCTCAAGCCATGTCCGTGCCCAGCACGACGCGCACTCCGCTCCAAGCTAGCGTTGGCAGTTGTAATTGCCTTGGACTTGCTGACCCCGCAACGTGACTGTACGCAGTGCCGATGAAGTTGCCGTTACAGATCCATCATGTCCCCAGGTTGGACGTAAACGGAAGTGGAGAGATAATCGACGCGATCACAGGCATTAGATGGTGAAGCGCGCTTACAAGGCTTGGGCTCATAGAATAGAGTCACACTGCGCAGCACATGCTCAGCAGGAGGTGGCTGAGCCAGGCCTCCATCCTGCATTGATCTGAGCCGACGATGAAGAAGAGGCAGTAGGCTGTACCCGACAAAATCCGGTAGTCGCGTAGCGGCAACGTGGAGGCGACGCAGATGAGGCAAGAGGAAGTGGATTTAAAAAATAAGAGCAAGTTCGGGGAACACAATAAAGCACACTAGCAAAGTGGTATCCCGTATACGTCATAACGCAATAAAGCGGGGATCGCTTGCGTTGGTGTGCGGGCTCCGGGGGGGAGTGGCGGCGCGCGTGCGAGGTCGGCGAGGGAATGCGGAGGGAAGCGAGCTGCGGGAATGGGGAGCGCGCGGGGTGGTTCTGAAGGGACGGAGGAAAAAAAGAACGAAACAAGGGGGAGGAGGGGGGCGCCTGGGGAGTGTCGCGTTCACTTAACGGCGGCCGAAGAAAAATCGAAAGCAGCGGAGTTACGAGCTCGTTCCCTCGCCCCCTTTCTTTTTTCCTCCTTCCCTGAACTGTTGGACAAGAAGTGAATAGTGCCCACTAAGCGAGAGTGGTACGCAGGACAAACTATTAACAACGGCTGCCGAAAAATAAAGCCGCGGACGCAAAACACCTCGACTGAGGCAAAAAAAAAAGTACGGGGTTGGCTAAGGGAAGCACGACTGTTGCGTGAAGACAAGCACGCCTCAGCTGGGGGCACCCAAGCTAAGGAGAGACGATGAGCATCGAGTAATGGAAGGAACATAGCTTAACGTGGCTTCCCGTTTTGTTTTTTGGCTGTTGCCTGTAGATGCCAACTCATTCGAAACGCGAGGAGACAGGGTAGAGTGAGAGAAACGTCTGGTTTCAGTCCCTTCCGGGAGCCGCAGTGTTCCTCGAAAGGCCGAGACAATAAAATGAATGGGAAAAGCCGGAAGACGAGCTGCAGGACGCTTTCCGTCTTGGTCTGAGAACGAGGCCAAGACGCGAGAGGGGTGGCGTGGGTCATACCCACCGAGAAGAAGACGTCGCTGGGCGAAAAAGAAAAGAAACAAAGAAGGGGCACCGCAAAGTCAGGAAGATTGTGAGAACGGGGGAATAACAGGCGGAGGGCCTCAGTGGTTGTTTTGCGCCTGCCTTGTCCACCCAGATCGCATCGTCGTAAGCGATCCACCTCGCACCTCGACCTTGCCAGTAAGGCATCTGGGTTCCTTCTTGAGCGGGCCCTTACGCCGAAAAGAACGAAATAAAACTAACAAACGATGCACTCTCTTTCGCTGCGTTTCTTTTTTGTGTGTTTTATGAACAGCCGGGTAAAGCAAACTTGGCAATCGCCTTACGCATTTCGCACGTCTATTATGTTTATTTACAAGATGTTTACGCTGCCCATTTTACAAGATGTTACGTCGCCCTGTGTTATACTGTACTGGTCATATGTTTTGGTGAACTCGCAGTGAAACAAAAAAAAAAAACGAAACAACAACAAAAATGGGCACACAACGTGTTTATATGGTGGGACTCGGCTGTACTTCATCGCAGCGAGCATTGCGGTGTCTTTGCTGTTTCCAAACGCAGGAGGGGTTTTGAAAGCACTCCTCGCGTGATATCCAGGGCGGTGTTCTCGGTACCCTGGTTGTTGCCGCCGGCGTCTAATTTAATTGCTACGGTGGCAGGGGCAATCGAAGTAAGAGGCGGTTTACCGGGAGAGCTCGCACCGCGTATCACTTTTTTCGCAGCTCGGGGGGTCTGGCTGGACGCAGAAGGGGGGCCGCAACGAGACAACAGCAGCAGCGAGAACGGCCGCTTCGCTTCCAAGTTGGCCGCTGCACGGCATAGCCGCAACTAAATGGGACAAACAAGCCTCGCGATGTTAGCAGTGTTCAAGCGGCCTCCAAGAGGCTACGCAGCTGTTTCAAATTTCATCCACTGGCCCCCATACTTTTCCTGCGCTCTGAGGGCTGGTTTTCTTTTTTCAGCGCCGCGGAGATTGTAGTCTAAAAGCGGGTGTTAACTTTCGACGCTGCCGTCGCGGTGCCTTTAGTAGGGACAGGTCGCACGCTCACTTGCTACTTGTGCCTCTAATTGGAGCGTGGTGTCGTGTCCACGTGGTACTAATATAAACAGTTAGCGCAGTTATCCGCAGGAGTGGGTGGCACGGCGCTTATACCAAAATGGCAACGATCCATACTCCCTTCTTCTGGCTTCTAGTGTGTCTATGAATTTCTTGATTAACCATTTCCAGACGTTACGTCACTTCACATTGCTCGACTTGTAAAATATTTGCCAGAGGAGGCATCTTTTTTAGCATTTTCAGCAGGAGGAGGAAGAGGAGCAATATAAACGAAGCGGAAAGACATGAAGATCAACCATATGCACATCTGGTTTGCAGCCCCACGCAGAACGAAGGTGGTTCAGGGATCGAACGAAAGGAACGAGAGTGAAAGAAGCATTTGCAATGCGAATACTGTCCATCGCATCAGAATTCTCAGCTTACACAACTCTTTCACTATAACCTGACAGTGAACCTATTGTTGGGTCATCGTCTGCCCTGTAGCGTCTCCCACAAGGACAAATCCGCCTCTGCATTTAGAGACCCGGAACGACGTGTGATTCGTCTACATTTGTCTTGAAGCCAGTCGTCGTGCGGCAACTGAATGGAGCGGCCTCTCAACCGAGACCTACCTGCACGGACTCCCTTGCTGCTCCGATCCGTTGCACTCAAGTAGGGGTCGTGGGGTAGTCGAGGAGTAGTGTAAATTTTCAGGTATCTGATGCCATGATGCCTACAGGGCCGGAGTTCTTCACCCACCATATCACAGTTGATTGCGTTTCCTGTTAAGCGGTCATATAACAGGCAGGCTTAATCTTCGCTTGAAAGGCGACCATCATCTGCAATCATCATCACAACCAACTCCCATCTTATTCCTCATTGGTTCCCTCTTCCCCTTCCCTCATCGCAGTGTAGCTGCCTAGAACAATGCAGTACCGCAGTCCGACCTCTGTGCATTTCAGATGATTAAACTTTTCCAACCCTCGCTCGGTGTCTCGGCCGCTGTGCTGAACTGGGGCCGCATATGTGATTATTCTCTCATAACGAGGTCCAATGGGAACCCGACAATGTTTACTTATTGACTGCTGGGGCTGTGAAAAACGATGAGCAACAAAACACCGACTCGCCCATAAATGCGCGATATGATGCTGATAATGGTGACCTTTGTTGGCATTCTCTTGGAAACGGGGTGGCGATGAAAGTTACCTAGCCGGCTTGCCTTGAGCTTAACATATTCTATGTCAATTGCACTTGGGTATTTTGTCTATGACTCTTTGAAAACCTTCTCTCCTCACTAAGTGTTTCATTTCTAGGTTTCACAGTGACCTATGTTAGACTGCCCCGGCTCTATCAATTTCATCCTGGCCTTGCCGATACCCTGAACATCGCTTGCTCACCTCAACCGCTGACGAATTAATTCTTCTGTTTCCATTGATGTCCGGAGAAATGTGAAAACACTCGTGCACTTAGATTTAGGTGCACGTTAAAGTACCCCAGGCGGTCGAAACTTCCGAAACTCCATTTCGGCGTGCCTCATAATCAGAAAGCGGTTTTGGCACGCAAAACCCCATAATCTAATCCTTTGAAGTCCAGCCCTCTGGAACGGGACTTTCTGGGGCACGGGACATGAGGTGCACAAGACCCCTAGCGCTTTCTCTCGGTCTCCACGCACTCAGCGCTGCGCGAATGAATGGGCATCGCATTTAACATGCTTAGTCTCTAAACAAGAGGCAGTTGTTAATTACTATTTAAAAAGCCGCACTGAGGAATATATTTTCAATGTTTGAACGCTGGTAATAGCTTTGTAGGTTCCTGAGCAGTTTGACTATTTCAGTGGAACACGTGCTAGTGCACGTCCCGATGGGCCTTAATAAAGTTTTTCCATCCGTCCGTCCATCCGTCCGTCCATCCGTCCGTCCATCCGTCCGTCCATCCGTCCGTCCATCCATCCATCCATCCATGCATCCATTCATCCATCCATCCATCCATCCATCCATCCATCCATGCATGTATGCATCCATCCATCCATCCATCCATCCATCCATCCATCCATCCATCCATCCATCCATCCATCCGTCCATCCATCCGTCCATCCATCCATCCATCCATCCGTCCATCCGTCCGTCCGTCCATCCGTCCGTCCGTCCGTCCGTCCATCCGTCCATCCGTCCATCCGTCCATCCATGCATCCATCCATCCATCCATCCGTCCGTCCATCCGTCCGTCCATCCGTCCGGCCATCCGTCCGTCCGTCCGTCCGTCCATCCATCCATCCATCCATCCATCCATGCATGTATGCATCCATCCATCCATCCATCCATCCATCCATCCGTCCATCCATCCATCCATCCATCCATCCGTCCATCCGTCCGTCCGTCCATCCGTCCGTCCGTCCGTCCATCCGTCCATCCGTCCATCCGTCCGTCCGTCCATCCGTCCGTCCATCCGTCCATCCGTCCATCCGTCCATCCGTCCATCCATCCACCCATGCATCCATCCATCCATCCATCCGTCCATCCGTCCGTCCATCCATCCATCCATGCATCCATGCATCCATCCATCCATCCATGCATCCATGCATCCATCCATCCATCCATCCATCCATCCATCCGTCCGTCCGTCCGTCCGTCCGTCCGTCCGTCCGTCCGTCCGTCCGTCCATCCATCCATCCATCCATCCATCCATACCTGAAGTAAGCATACGGCTCACAGACCGAGCGCGTTATTACGACAGTGGCTACACTTTTCGAAGATGTTTCCAAAGGGGTATTATTACGTTAACAATGACATCATAACAGATAACACTGTTGTTGTTTTTTTAGATAATAAACTTTTCTTTCTTGTAGTACCAATTGAGTTGCGTTGGCAATGTTGCACTTCTAGCAGTACATGCATCGCCGATTTTCAAGATGAAACGTTTGACAATTAGTTGGCACACGACGGCATTTTTTTTTGTTCTGGGTTTACGTTTTTGTTAGGTGATTTAATGCAGGAAAGGTGCATACGCATGCTGAAGTACTGTTTGCCAGTTCAAAAAATCAGTCCGCCAAGTTCGAAAGCCGGTAAGCGCGATAAAACTGCATCCACATTCTGAGAACTATAGGCGTAAGTAAGACATTCAGGAGTTGGTTGAAGAACGGCCCAAATCTCAGGTATAATTTCGAGTGGAAACACAAAAACGATCCTGTTAGGCCGCTCATCTCTCGAGCATCCAGAATGGACGGTGTAGGGCTGCATGATTGCTTTGTATATACTTTTACAGTGCCACGAGTTGCCCATGCGTTTTGTGACTAGGGAGGCGTCCAGCCCCCCCCCTCCCCCCCCCCCCCCCCCGGTGCGTCGGGCAGCAACCGTTTCTGTTTTTGAGGGGTCGGACGGCTCGCGTGGTGTCGGGTGACGAGCCGCGGCGCGCACCGGGTGGGGGGGGGGGGGGGCGGTGCGGATGCGGAAAACGGATTCGGAGAACGTGCTCTTACGCGCACTGTGTCGGCATTCCGCCGATGGTCATAATAGGTCCACGCTGACAAACCTCGAGTGGGACGGCGGTATATGCGATGTTGTGGCGCCGGCTCCGGAGTCCCCTGCTGTTTAGAGACGCAGCCGAGGTTTAGGGGCACCTAGCAATGTTGACCACGTGTTGCGCGTAGGGAGCGGGGGTCCACACCTCTGCGCATCCGGGCGGCAACCACGTGCACCTTGTTTTTAGCGCTGAGGAGAGCCCGCTTGGTGTCGAGTTACAACTTGCAGGGCGCGCCGTAGAGAGAGGCGCGGTGCGCATGCGGAGACCGCGTTCGGAGAACGTCGTTTTAAGAACACCGAGTCCGGATGCCGCCAGCGGTCATTATATTTTTCCACGAGGAAAAACCTTGAGGGGGACTGCGGTACGCGGTGTTGGGACACCAGCGCCGGAGCCCCCGGCTGGCTAGAAACGCCGCTGAGGTGCGAGATGGCCTCAATAAATCGTGCGTGCCTGGCGTGTTTGCTGAGGCCGTCACTGACCACGTGGAAATAAGAGAGGGAAACGAAGTTGTGGGAAGAAGGGAAACAGGGTTGTTTTCCAATGCATTTACTTTTGAGAGTAAGGCCATCCCTTTGGGTTGTGGCTTAAGCAGACTTTCAACTCTCATTGGCCGTTAATTAACAACCGTTAACAGCTTCCGTGGGATGGGCTAACGGCCCTACCGCCATTTTCTTTGTCGCTTTCACCTATAACAATCTAGACGAGGTGCTTGTTCCTAAGTCTAGGCTGTAATCACTATACCTTATAGAACAGTAAGACTCCGTACGATGCAATGCTAGTCTGGGCCGTAACCACTTAGTGGTAGAACAGTGAGACTCGGTTGGTCGTATGTAGTGACAGTTGTCCTATAGGCTCTAACTTAAGAAAACGTAGAAGAATAGGGCGCTGTTTAATTATGTGTTTTGCATCAGTGTTCTTTTGCTAACTCTGTATTTGACTGTGTAAATATTTTCGTTGCATTAAATCTCGAAGTTTTGTTACCTCCAACCTGCCTCCTGCTTCATCAACGCCGATAATCACCTTGAAGAGACTTTGGTCGACTTCAAGGAGAAAAGAACAAAAATTAACTGATCCTTTGAAAAGAAAAAAAGAAGCAAAACAACAAAAATTCCGGCATTTCAAAATGAAATGGCCTGAAGAAGAAGGCGCGGTACCTAAATAAACAATGGGGAAACAGGGAGAAAAAGAAAACTGATCTGATAAAGACTGCTAATCCATAACACCAAGAAAAGAAAGAAAACGACGATGAATTCCACGCGTTATGCTCAGATAAGCGACAAACTGAACAACATGGGTAAAAGGGCAGGGCTGTGGGAGGACCTGGGAAGGGTCATGCGTAGCGAACGACCGCCGCTTTGGTGCTCCCACCCCTAACGAAGAGTCTACGTGGTCCCGAAAGACGCACTCAGAGCAGGCTTCCTCGGACGCGTCTTGCCAAAAAAAAAGAAGAAAAGAAAAAAAGAAAGATTAGGAACGAAGTAATCAGAATGAGCCGAAAGAAAGAACGATCGAAACGGACCAGACGTGGAACCATTAACAACCGAGGACAATTCTGAGAACACGCAGTCGTATCGAGGCATAGTAACGATGCCAAGAAGTCCTTTGAGGACTGTTTATTTTATTATCGCTTCGTCTTTAGCGTATGTGCGCCGGTGAACACGCTCGCACGGAAACAATTAACGCCCAAACAGAGGCGTCCAGAAGTTATGCGCGCGCGAGTGCCACATTTCCGGGCGCCCTTCGTGCGTATCGTGCGGTCATTGGGGCGTTATCTCAACGATGCTGGCCGTATGCCAACTGCAGGCGTTGACTATTCGGCACGTGTTCGCATCGTTGAGACATTACTGCACGTGTAATTGCGGCTTCGCCGGTGGGTGTGGCCCAGAGGTGCGGCGACTTCTGTGGGCTCGGAAAAGAAAAATCCTTCCATGAGACGAAAATAAGCAATTCATATGTCTGCCACATTGCAATGGACACTGCTCTGAAAATTATGTTGGAACACCCGCGCGCCCTTTCGTTCCACCGCAAGAAAACGGTAGTGACCGCGTTTTGTAACTATCCCCGTCCTTCTTCCTCATTTTCGGCATTCGTCATTAACTCCAGCATCGCTGTGAAAGCGCTATAACCGCTATCAGCCCCTCAGAGCGACCTATTCTGTGAAAAGAATGCAAAGATGAAATATTTCGGGACAAATAGGACCCCGAATAAACAAAGAGAATCACTAGTAAACGAGTAACTTCTGCTATAGCCAAGGCATTAGTTACCAAATGTCTAAAGCACCTCATTACTTCAAAAAAATACGATTCTTCACACTTCTCAAAGGCGCTCTATAAGGCCATCCAAGCTATGACTGGCTCTTACAAAACCCAGATGGCAGGTAGGCGTTGAGAAGCTACTCCGCGATCTCCAACGAATCACATAGAAAATCACAGAGACGGCTGGTCGCGAC
This sequence comes from Dermacentor variabilis, assembly GCF_050947875.1. Classification (NCBI taxonomy): domain Eukaryota; kingdom Metazoa; phylum Arthropoda; class Arachnida; order Ixodida; family Ixodidae; genus Dermacentor; species Dermacentor variabilis. Next base: position 163,444,942 of record NC_134569.1, on the reverse strand, counting down.
GCTCAAAAATGACACCGTAATACGATGCGTTCTTTGCCTCCTGCACACTCATTCAGTGATGTCGTGGGTGAGGGTTTTGTAGTCGCCTTTGGTTTATACACACACTCTCATAACGATGATGTACTTAACAAAGTTACAGTCTACGATATCTTCCCACCAGAACACTTTCAAATTGAATGGTCACGCGCCTTCAGGCTGTCGCGTACGGAACCATGATTCTGATAAGTTGGCGCAAAAGCAACTTAACCCTTTCAGCCCTGGAATTTTTATTTTTACCGCAGATTTTCCCCCTTGCATTTTCTTCAATTTGAAGGTTCAAATGACATGCTCACAAAATATAAAGCTTGTGCGTGAAGTAATTACCGATTTGGCTTCATGTCCTCAAAAAGGGACATCAGGGCTCAGTGGGTGTAGGAATGAAAAAAAAAGAATTTATTTTATGCGGCTATTACAACAAAAACTAAGCACAACATTGATTATTTCATTATGTGAAAGTCCTTGAAGGAATTCCTGGACTTCGTCAAGCACAGGTGCACTTTGCACTTTTCACAAAAAATTCGAACTTTCCCTGCGCCACCGTCCATTTTACACCGCTGTGCCAGTGTCGGTGTGAGTTTTCCTTCACACCCAAATGGTGAGGCTTGCCCTTCACATATTGCGTTATGTCCAAACGGCCCTTGAAAGGGACAATCTGCTAATCAATGCACAGATGCTCCTATACCTCGAGATCATGGCACCTTGCTTGCAAATTCTTGAGCAGAGGTCTCACTTTCCAGAGTCTCTCATTTATGTCCGGCTTGTTCGCATCAACAATGTGAGGAGTGTTGCGCAGCTTCTCGAAGCGGTTGCGCGAGATCTCGCTTGGTGCACTCTTAGCAATTCTCATTACAGGATTCCAATAGAGGCGGAACCTTAGATATTTCAGGACACCCATTATTAGATGGAGAGCCACCAGTCGGTTGATTTCATCTTTACCAGTGCTTACACACGTGCCAAAATGAAAAGCAGAATACTGATTTGTTTTCTCAGCAAACTCAGCAAAGACGCTCTTCGAGACATAACGGCTAAAATAACCAAATGGTGAGAATATGTCATCTTCGATGTGAAGGTCTTCGTGAGCGGCCCCTTTGAATATGGTCTCTAGCACCTTGAAAGGCTTTCTCGCCCAGCCGCTTGCCATTGGTTGCGTGCTATCGTCTTCCGAATCAGCTTCTCAGCTGTCACACTCGCTCTCCGCCGGGGTTCCAAGCGCGTCGTCCCCCTCGTCACCGCTGACGCCAGACTCGTCGCACTCGCCTTCCACGTCTGATAATTTACCGTCGTCCAGTTCTTCAAAGAGGCTATGCGTGCATTCTTGAAAGCGTCGTGAGCGTTGTCATGGCACGACTAAAATAAGGCCGCCAGTATCGATGCACCAAAAAATATGAAAGAGGATACGGCTAAAGCGAGGAACGCACGACTTAAAACCACTAAGCCCTGATGTCGTCAAAAGTGGACATGTAAACAAAGGGCCAGAACAGAAAAAGTATGCAGGTTAGGCCTACAATATTTCGCATGCCGCCTACGCTAACAGTAGGAAATAAATATAAAAAATATTAGCCACAAATACTCGAGACTACAAAAGTTATACATTGTGAAAGTCGATACTTAGGCGAAGGCTGCTCAGCCATGGTACGAACAAACACTTCGTCGTCGTCATCACGTGAGCGCCCACAAAATGCTCCGCTGCTGACCGCAGTGGCGATAGGGCTCTCGGAGGAACACCCCACAAAAAAATTATTGTTTTCAGTTTTGGTTTTACACGTGAGAAACACGTTTTACTTTGTGGGATCAATTGACGACGCCAGGGCCGAAACGGTTAAATTCTACGGGGGCGACAGTCGTAATAGTGAACTGTCAAGGCTATGATCAAACAGTCCGCCTTTTGCGACGTGCATCCTTTCTTGATGAAAGGTGTTTTGTACAGGATTATGTCCTTGCGCGAGTAACTTCGGTCATCTGTACAGGCGGCAGCCTCAAACTGCATACCGTCTGTTCGTGTCAGCGAATGAGCGATCAAACCCTTCAAGAACAAAAACGCTGGTTTGCCTTCCATTATACCATTCAGTCAGTGCATTGTCAATAAGTCTGTCATGTAATTTAATTACAAGATGCTGTAGACTTCCGCAAAACTTGCATGTGCATGTTCATTTATTAGAAATGATTTATTTATTGCCCGTACGCTCGAGAAAGCGCAGGGAATAAGAATGCGCCGCCTGAAAGAGGACCCTGTCCCCTGAATAGTTTTATATCGGCATACATCATAGAATATCGCGCTTACAGCAGTCCTCAACACGTATATTAAGAGAAACGCTATTTAAACGAATTCCACATAGAATTTGGGTAGCATACAACACCCACTTTCGTGTGTTAAAAGGAAATGCATATTTAACACTAACAGACGTTTGAATGACATGATTTTCATCCGCATAAATAAAAAAAAATCCGCCTCCATTCTACCCTGTGGAAGTGGATGTATAGCGAAGGTGGTGCGGACGTTATGTATGTACCACCACCCTATCTGACGTTAGGCGACGTTACACAACCATCACCACCACAAAGCAACGTAGGTCACGCACGCAAGCACGAGTGCGGAAGTGCAGTGTGCATCCTCATTCTTTCCTATACGCAGTCCGCCCAGCGCAAGTGCCTTATTGAACTAAATTGATGTTTAAAGGTAGATTGCGTAGGAAAATGCGTAACTTACACACAATCTGCAGGCAGGAGAGCCTTGGATTGTTATTCGAATATACGAGAAAACGTATCTGTTAAGCGGAAACTGAAAGACAAAGCCCCTTTCCAGCTGGCGTTTTAGGTCTGTCTGAGTGACCGCTGCCGCTAGGGGGCCCTATCGTTCGCGCAGCATATATCCTCATTCTTGTAGGCACTCCACCAAGCGCAAGTGCATTATTGAAGTAACTGAATTTCTCAGAGTAAAATGCCTTGGAAACTTTGTATAGTAGAACTTACACACAATCTGCAGACGTGATAGTATTGAACTCTAATTCGTATATACGAGAAAATATAATTCTATTACGCGGGAACTCAAACACAAACACCCTTTCCAGCTGCCGTGCTTTGTGTGACCACGCCATGAAAAATTCAAGCCAAGTAGGGGATACCAGCTTCGCTGTAAAAAATACAGAACATCAAGATCACTTATATGCTATCATATTTGACAAACCATCAAAAACACTCTATGATTTGGAACGTCATTCTTTGTTAAGACAATTATTGCATACGTGCATAATGAGGAATGAAACACTTCTGCTTCACCATAGCCGAATGTAACGCGGTACGTGAATCATTCCGTGGTACAAGTTAGTACAGGTTAGTGTCCCTAGTAAAGTGGACATGTGCATAGCATTACTCTGCAGACAAAGTGAACTGGAGTAACACTGGGTAAGCAGAAGGTTCGAATGACCCGTAGCTCAGTTTTTGGTGCTTTTTCTTCCTTACTACTACTAAACAGAACTGGTAAAAAGCATTCGCACCCGAAATTATGGATTCAGCAAATTGGGTAATATACAAACATTCAGCCATCCGAACGAAGAAAGGATGTGAGCGCCTACCTCTCACTGTGGACATGCAATTTTTATATACATGTGTTAATACTCTGGGTGCATTGTTTGAAGGCGATATTAACAAGCCACAATAACGTAGCTCGAACACCAGATTTTGCAGTGGTGCTAAATCATAGAGTGGAGGCTCATCACAATGCAATGGGGTAGAATTCTAGATATAACTGGGCCATAGCATGCCAGACGTTTAAAGAAAGTCGAGTAAAAGCTTACTCTTATATTTAAGTAGGCATATACAGACAAAGAAATTCCCTGAAGTTCAGCGTTTTCAGCCGTTACAAGGAACCACACCCGGAATATTTAAGTTCCCGTCGAGCAGGCTACGCGTGAATGTTAAGATACACAGCGGTTACGCGTACTCACAAACGCAAGCGAATTAGCTCCGAGAGTCAGAAATATACCATATTGCCCGTAACCTATTCAGAAGCGAGCTCATTCAATTTCCAATGCCACACGGTTCACATTTAGGACGTCCCGCGAGAGGCTTAGCGAAGAAGAGGGCGGATGAAAAAAATAAAATAAAGGCAGCACCGAGCTCTCCGCTGTCTACGTGACGTGAACTTAATCGAGGCTAATGCTTCGGGGCCGCCAACAGTGGTTCTCCTTCTGATCAACTATTATTGCGACACTTTGCTTACAACCCTATGATTTTGTGCTCGCGCGGGAAAAAGAAGGAGAACGAATCAGAGTGAAGAAGCGGGACGTAAATTACGAAATGGAAGACGCTTGCAACACGTGCATCGATTGCCGAATCGATGAGAGAGAGAGAGAGAGAGAGAGAGAGAGAGAGAGAGAGGAGTAGACATCCAGTCCAAGTATGCTTGTGATCGTTGGCTTTGATCGAAACACTCTAGTGAAACGCTGCGGCAGGTGGTTTGTTTTAACCATGCGAGTGTCGTGAGAACAAGCAAATGAGCCACATAGCACCACGTAGGCGTCAAAGAGCTCAGTGGCTTACGAAAAAAAAAGTAAACATAGTGGCAGTCATTTAAGTTTGAGCGCGAAAGTGTAATGACTTCTCTAATTAATTGGTTACCTCCATGATAAGCGACATCATACACTGGCACGTGACCTTCCCAAATCTTCCTTAATCCACCTTGCTCTAATTTGTACCGACCTTAATTTACCTTAATCCACCTTATTTCTTTGTTCACCTTAATCCATTGTTAACCTACTTTAATTCACTTTCACTTCACCGTCATTCACTTTACTCCACCTTAAGTCACCTTGATCTAACTTGCTCTAATTTTAATTCTGTATTATACTGATGATGATCTTTGTTACCACTCGTGGTGGGCAACGCCGGCTTTTCTACTTGATGGGCCTTGAAATTAATCGAACCAAATTCATTGGCTAGGTTAATACTAAGTGACCTCGCTGGTAATAAAACTGTAAGTTCCTGGACAGTTTGGTTATCTCCTACTGAAGTCAAGGAGCTGCCAACTAGACAGTTAAAATTTACCGAAAATGCTCTGAAATTGGTGTTTTGTCATCTACCTTATAAATGGAATCCTCACTAACCATGTTTTATTTTTGGGTAGACTCGATTTTTTGACACCGATGTCCGTTCAGTAAAGCAACGCTGAAATTATGTCGACGAGGTGACGGCGTCTATAGTATAGCTAGTGTCATGCCGCGGCATTTCTAGATTTCAGGTGAAAAGTGTTTCTTGTCATTATTTATTTCATTAACCAAAATAGAAAAGAGGTGACAAGAATTCAAAAGTTTTCATGTACTCATTAGCAATTACGAAAGCGTTTTTCCCGACGTGGTGGATTAGTGGCTATTTCACTGCTAAGCTCGATGTCACGGGATCAAAGCCCGGGCCAGGTGGACGCATTTTGGTGCAGGCGAAATGGAAAAATGCACCGTGCAGCGCATTCACGGTAAAGAACCTCAGGAGGTCAAAATTCATCCGTATTCCCACATTAGGGTGTGCCTCATAATCTTGGCATGGTTTCGGGACGTAAAACCCTAGATTTCTTTTTTTACGACCAGGTTTAAGAAATTGGACAGGATAATGTATGAATACATTTTCTTGAATGGAATGTCGAGAGAAAATTGCCCTACAAAGAAAAATTCGAGGTATCTGTAGACACATTCACTCTGTTGAACATAACCAGCGATTGTGGGAGATGTACAGACGCGCTAATATTAACTGCAGTAAAACTAGCACCCGGTCCACCTATGTGGAAGCAAGCGTGTGAATGAAAGCTACCCAGCACAATGTACGAGGCAGTAGGAGGAAGAGGAAAAAACTTTATTCAGGCCAAGCAGGCTGCCACCTGCTTGGCTAGTCCCATGTTGGGACCGGGAGGTCAAGCCTCCTAGCCCTATCACGGACGTACTGGATAGCCAGTACTTGAGGGATGTGATCGTGGGATTTAATCGTTCCTGAAAACGGATTCCGGGAAATGCTATGGCCGAGCGACCCACACTCCATAGCATGTATTCAAGCGTGCATATCTCTTCTTGCATGCTTTGTATATAATATTCTTGTCTGAAATGTTATACCTTTCTTTCATTTGTGCAGGTGAGTAACATGACTCTGTTTGTAATTGCTTAAGTGGAACTGATTGTGCTCTGTTTAGTCTATAGCCGCTAGGGGGCGGTACCTGTTTTAGCGTCCTGTCATTTGGCTGGTTTCGCTGCAGTTTCAACGGGGAAACGGAACTATGCACGGCAATAACGAGCTGTAAATTATGCTTTCCCAACTTCAATATTTACAAGAGTTATTTGCTATTTTCAATGAAACATAATTCTCGCGAGTGGGCAATTTGTTGTCTGTTTTCTCTCTCGCCAGCCAATTTTTCAGCCGCGGTGGAATTTATCGCCGGCTCAAGCAGACGACGAGAGAACCTACGACAAGAAAAGCAGCTTCCGACGACAAAACCAAACTATTTACCTCGGAAACGGTCCAACCCAAGCGAGGCCTCCTTGATAGCCTACTCTTCCTGATAGATGTTGCATGTGATGGCAGACAACGTGCTAGCGTGTTCTCAAAAGAACACCGAATGTTCCCTGGTCTGCCATGTGAAAGTGAAATAAACTTAAAAGACGTTAGCTAATTGCTTGCTGCTTTGTCGATATTCACCAATAACGCCTACACTCGCCGATATTCAAGAAGTCACCACAGAATAAAGGAGCCGAGAAAGCACCAAACAATAATTTAAAAGTACTGTGTGCCCAAAACTTCACCCCGAAACGTTAAGATAAACAGAAAGTGCAGTCTTCACCAATGCTAAAAATGCCGATATGTCCGTGTGGTCCAAAGCAGAGCTTTCTTATGCCACAGTCCATGTCGGCACTCATGACATGGTAACGATAGGTCTTCAAGATGCTTGTATTGCGGCCGTAAATAATTTGAAGTACAAAAATTATTAATAAACGCATAAAAGACGCGCGCCAAGAGAATACTCCTATTGAAGCCCCAGCGAGAACAGCGGAGCGACAGGCCACCAAGAGATGTGCTGCCCCTTGCGGCAAGGCTTGGCGTAACCGAACAGTTGCTGGAAGCGCCGCCCGCCCACGCCGAAGCTCCTGCCCGTGTTACACTGTGCTCATCAGTGTAGCCATTTGATTTGGATCGAATGATAGAGTGCGCGCACGAAAATAGCTAGAGTGTGTAGGCGCAATACATATACCTCAGTGTGATCGACCCTGATAGGCTCGCTGTCTTCAGTAACCACGAGCGCCAACCTTTCGAAGGCGATACATGTCTTTAGTTACTTCTGCTCCTTTGAAAGGTTGCATGATATTGCACAATAAACAATGGCACATACACAGTGACTTAAGTTTTATATTAACTTGGGCCACTAGGTGTGGGCTGATTGTCTTCTTGCCCAGTGGACATCAAGGCCACTGGGTGTGCACTCGAATAGACAACGTGCTGCTGGTTGCTGTGTGGCCTAGTAGGCAATTTGGGCCACTTGGTATATGCCCGAACAGACAATATGGCCAATACGTATGCGATGTTAGTATGTGGCCATGCTTGATCGATCCCCGTAATGACTACCAACGTAACACAAAGCGTATGTTGTTTTAATTATATTATAGCAATAGCGCCCCATCCGCAAGAGCAACCTCCGTATCGAACATGGCCGTTTAATGGAGAGCCATTGAAATCAAAATTCCAGCCAAAAATAGTAGCAATAGCGGGGGTTACTACGGGGTCCAAACTCGTGTTCTATGATTAGAAGCTAACGATAGCTTCAACTTATGTAACAGCCCGGAAAAACAAAGTGTTGTTACTTAAGTTGCAATGAACCAACTAGGCCAGCAAGCAACCAATCAAGGTAATTTTGTCGTGCGTATAAGTCGACTTTGTGATAGGCAGCGAGATTGCGACTTCGTGAACTTGCTAATGTGTCTACAAGTTTTTGTGATTCATGGATGGCACGGAGATATGCAGCAGGTTATCTAAGGAAGCTGTCGCTGACTTTGACAATTATATTCTCTGGTTTCTGACACAATTTCTATCTCAAAAGGCACCTATTTTTAAGCTAGTTGAGTCATATAACTTTCTGTACTTATTTATTTATTTAATTTGGCACAATTATCGGGCAATTCAAGAGTTAGAGAAGGGTCGTTCATGAAAATATTACATATAACAGTTTTAAACTGTGGGGGGCTGCCATGAACAGTGGTCATCACCATCACAACGACTGCTTCTGGGTATGCCACCATGGTACGGTTGCCAAGCTTGTCCGGTGAGCTGGACAGCAGCTATGGCAGTTGGTACCTGGGCGCGGCCAAGCGAACATGGTGCTCCGCGCGTGTCGGCCTGCGTCGGTCTCTGAGAGCCTCAGCTAGCCATATCGCTCAGAAGCCACAGCTCTGAGTTCACAAAATGTTGACAGCTCAGCTTTACTGACGGTGGAGGCGAGGAGATGATTCCAAGCGCCTGACGTCATCGACACGAATGAATAAAAATAAGCGTTTGTGTGTTCAAACTGATGGTCAACACGGTATGAGATGTAAGGTGGTGGGGCAAATAAAACGCGCTTCTGCTCAGCGACCTTGAACACCCTTTGGAATGGCCATTACAAGACAGTTTTCCTTCAGTGTAAATAATTAGGCCTGTCAGAGGAGAGATTAATCGTGATTACACTGGTGGTACGGGTGCAATCCACGGGGACGGATTGCCCACAGCAGTTTTAATGGGCGCAGGGGAAATAGCGAAATATAATGACAGTGGGTCTGGCGTTGCCGAGAGAATCTCCAACTTACGCGCAATGGTTGTTTTGTAGAGAAGTGACCCGCCGTGGTTGCTCAGTGGCTATGGTGTTGGGCTGCTGAGCACGAGGTCGCGGGATCGAATCCCGGCCACGGCGGCCGCATTTCGACGGGGGCGAAATGCGAAAACACCCGTGTGCTTAGATTTAGGTGCACGTTAAAGAAGCCCAGGTGGTCAAAATTTCCCGAGTCCTCCACTACGGCGTGCCTCATAATCAGAAAGTGGTTTTGGCACGTAAAACCCCAAATATTATTATTATTGTAGAGAAGTAGTTTTGGGAAATAATGCGAAAAAGAAATAGTTGGTGTAGAAGATCATTGATTTATTAACGAGGCTTAACGACCCAAAGCAGTACTCGGTACTCCAGTGGAGAGCACTGAGGCTGTACGTGGAGTAACTCCGGTTTAATGTTGTTCACCTGGGGTTCTCTATCGTGCGCCTGAATCTAAGCACACGACTGTGTTCGCATTTCGCTCCCATCGACTTGCGGCTGCAGATGACAAGAATCATCCCAGCGACCTCATTCTAAGCAGCGAAACGCCGTAGTCACTCAACAACCATAGCAGGTAGGCGCAGGAAATCATGGGCCTGATTGACGTTGCTGATGACGTAGTCAACATGCGTTTACACTGTGCGGGGAGGTTGCCCTTCATATGTGCACCAGCGTATTCATGCACGTTCGCGGCATCTGAGGCAGGGCCTATTACTTGAATAGCAGAACGAGAAACCGTATATATTGGCAAAGCAGCAGTACGCAACAGCAAAATCATGTAGAATAGAACACACATGGCCTTCGATGTCTGCTTTCGGCGCCTTAATTCTAAGTGATTCCTCTGCGTTTTTTTTTTCAACAAGAATCTCATTTACCATTGGGTTTGTGACACCGCCCATACGTCTCCAATCGCCTTCTGAAAAGAAACAAAAAAGATGTCGTGCAAGAAATAAAAAAGAAAAAGCGGGGTATGAAGCAGTGGACAAGGTGCAAGAAGGTTATTTTGATGTTCCCGTTTCGCGCTGTATGTCTGACATGACCCACACGAAAGAAATCAAGTTCACATCCTACTTGCATAAGTATGGGGGCGTTTGTTGGTGGCACATTAATGACTGCCTTCATGTCAAACCTAACAGTGGTTATACGACAGAACAGTCGGAGTGTCGCCAAAGTTTCTGGATTGGAGCTGATCGCGTGAACGAAACCAGCGGAACCCATTGTGAACTCTGTCTGTCGCACAGCCGGCGCATGGAGTAGCATATTAGAGCACTCTGGACTGATTGAAAAAAATTGAGAACCATCCAGCTGAAAATAAAATTACAATGCTGCTAGCTTCGGACTTGTGCAGATATATGAACACACTGCCACGGTTTGGATACACACTGAAAGGAACGACAGCTTAGCAGTAGATTTCCTAAAAACAGCGCATTGCTTGTGCGGTTGCGGTGTCACGACCACCAATTTGGGCGCCGCGATACTCCACGGCCTGACATCTCAGAGTACATTCTTTTCTTCACAGGTATTCGGGGCTTGAATGGCGGACAAAGTGTGTGCCCGGGTAGTGATGCCTAATGGCAGCTTCTAAACTGTATTTGTGTCTCGTACGAGTATTCCTGACTGAGTCGCACTTTGCCCGCGGTCTGTAAGATATGTTAACCAGGACATAACAACGTTCCAGCCTACCAATTCAAGGAAGCCCATTTTTTTTTTTGATGACATCGTTATTTGGGCTCCACTGCTCTATTTCACTTGTTACGAATGCTGAGGCCACCCAAGGCACACAGGGGATGGTGCTGTGTTACTGCGACAACATTTAATAAAATAAAAAAAATAAAATAAAAGAAGTCTGTCTTTCTTGCACCTCACGGCTAACGACTGCATCGAGCGGAGGAAGCGGTGAAAACGCAAACCGTTGACTTACAATGCAAAACACAGCAGCGCAGGAAATGGGAAAAAATGACGCGCGCGCGACTGTTGCTTGCAATATGAGCAGAGGCAATCGATGCGCATTGCAAATACTCGCTCTACACCGCAGCGATGGTGGTCAGCGGGCCGACAATGGCAGTGGTCTGAAGCGAGCGTAATAAATACATTCGCGAGCGGCCCCTGCAGCCTCAGCGCGCCCGTGATGCAAACCTCATCGAATTTTTTTTTTTTTCTTTCGCCCGTCTTCCCTACTTTGCGTGGCGAGTACGTTTCCAATTGAGACGGTTTGTTCTCGCGTTCCTCCTCTATTTTACTTCGTTTCGTCGTGGTTGTTAGTTTATGCGCGGAAGTCATATTCTCGGCGCGTGGTGCGAGTGGGGTGCGGGGGGGTGAGTGCCGCACGAGCGTTTGCGTATTTGCTCCGGGGCGCCGCGGAATCGATCTCAGAACGAGGCCGGAGCCGAAATTAAATTTCTCCGTCTTGCTATACGTCTCGCTTTTTACTGCACGCGTGGAGCGCGAGAGAGTATAATTGCAAAAAAGAAAAGAAACGCCCGAACTCTTTCCTTTTAATAAAACAAATGACGCGTATGGAATGAGAGAGCGCGCGGACGTCAACGAAGCGCGAATGCGCGCGTTGTCTTTTGTGCGGTTCACCGAGTGCCGGGAGACCTGCGGCAGTGGCGGCGGCGGTGGCCGATGCCGGCGCGGAGTCGGACGTCGGAGCGACGGCATCGAAGCGTGGCTTTTTATGAACGGTGCCCCTTTTTAGGCGTATACCAAGAACGCTCTAAAGACACGGCCTGCGTGGGTCGATGACTTATTGGCCCGGCAGCATTGGTAGCGACCGATTCGATCTCGATGTTTTTTTGTGACCTTATAGAAAAGAAAAAAAACAGTAACTGAGAAAGGCGTTGGCGGCTGCGGTACCACGCCTCGATCACGCGGGTGCGGGCCGAGTGAAAGGGCGTCACAGGCGTTCAGTCCCAGGTCTAGAAACTGGGGAGGACACTTCAAGCACGACGCAATCTCAAGAGAATTTAGTAAAAATCCGAGCGGCGATATATATACTTGCTGCCAGCGCCGATGTCAATGTTGTTGACGAGGCAGCTGTGTTGAGATGCACCTAAGTTGCTCATTTTTTGTTGTTGTCAAGGTGTTCGTAGACGTGGAGAAGGAGAGGAGCGGCGTCGTTTCATTTTTTTTTTCCGTAGCAGATGCCACCATGCAGCCTCCTCTCTCCCTGGTGTAATCGATGCGTTGATGCTGACAGGCAGCGGCTTATCTAATCTGCAAACGGTTTGCAGTAAGGACGAACCCATGGTTGCATTCGTTGGCTGGAATGCACTTTTTGTGGTACTGGAAAGGAGTCACTGCGGACTACGGTACCAATGTTAGAAGGACAGAGAGAGAAAGCAAGGACAAGAAAGGTAGGGAGGTCAACCAGAACAGCATCCGGTTTGCTACCCTACACTGGGGGAGGGGGAAATGGGAATAGAAAGAGGGAAAAGGGATAGAGTAAGCACTGAGTACGTGTGGGAGAGACACTATACACAAGGACACTATAAACGGTCTCTTAACCTGTCGACAGCATATACAGAAATGTATTATTGGTGCCGTCTTCCACATACAAAAAGAAGTCATTCCATTATTGATAGTTGCCGCGAAGCTATCCATAAGTGAACCATCGACAACTGTCGTTTAAGCCGGTGCACTTCAAGTACTGCACCAGTGCACGAATCGCTTTTCGAGCCAGTGACGGGTGTGGCCACGGTTCGAATATCTTTGACTCGGTGAACGGTCTCGAGTCCAGTCGGTGTAAAGTTGCCCGCAGAGAGAGGCGTTCGATATCGTAGCGAGGGCAGGTACACAATAGGTGCTCGATGGTTTCCTCGCACCCACAGGAGTCGCACAACGGGCTCTCGGCCATTCCCATGCGGTAGGAGTATGCGTTCGTGAACGCCACTCCCAGCCACAAGCGGCTGGGAAGAAGGACAACTTACGCCGCAAACCCTATAGCTGTGCAGATGTAATGCCAAACGACTGTACAGCCAAACACGCGCTTGAAATCAATGCTTGTCCAGTTGGTAATGATTGGTTGTTGAACTGCAGCACGGGCGAGAGACGAAGAATTCAGGCGGTGTTAAAAGTACGTTTGTGAAAACTTCAGTTGAATGACAAAGGATCGTTCCGCACGTTCTCATTTTAACCAGTTGGTGTACATATTTTCACAACCTTTTCCCCAAATAAACTGCTTCAGCACTCATTTTCGTAGCTCTATCTGTGTCCTTCGTCCTTTGCAATGAAGTTGTGCAATGAAGAGGCCCAATTTGTATATGTACTTTCTGAAGATTCTTCCACGGCAAACGCACAAATTCTCGAGTATAAAGAAACCACGATTTCTTCTGGTTAGCTTAACTTTCTGGGTATCGTGGCATCGGGATAGTAGTGTAGAATTAGTTGGAGTGCTGTCTTCTTTTTTTTTGCCATTGTCAACGGCATTTCATTATCACGATCCAGGGTGACAAGTGATGACCTTGAGAAAGCATATATATTTTTCTCAGGCCATGGCTACAACGATGCTTCTGTATTAGTCACAGGCACTGCAAGATCACATTTATTTTTACTAGTGGCTATTACATTGTTTTGATTCATTTACATTTTATTGAAATGTAGAATATGGGGCGCAATTAGAACAGTTCTAAAGTATAGATGAACCCTCTAATTTATATGAACACAAATTGTCGACTCTGGTAAACGTAAAGTTGTAGTTAAAGAAACGTTAGATGTATACAAAGGTGAAACCAGCTCGAGAAGTTCTTTTTTTTTTTCGTTGGGAAATGCGTCCCCCGCACCAGAAAAAAAAAACACAAGCAAAAGATAAATATTTTCTTATGTCTTTTTTCTGTGGGAATCACTGTTCAATGAATCTCATAAAGTTCGGACACTGATCGCGACAGCGCCTGGCGAGCGTTCGTGTAAGCCACACTTTATCATCACTACTTGTCCTGCTAAATCCTCCAGATCTTACGGGCTAACAAACAATATCTGCGCGTTCTCATTCCATTCCATCAGTTCGTGGCTCGCTCTTCCTGAGTGCCAGCAGCAACAGGTATTAGCATATAAAATTCATCACAGCAACTCTTACTTTTCCAGTGGATGATGTTGCCAACTTACTCGAGTGCACTTACAAGAGAGCTGATTCCGCCGGTTATCTCTGACGTACTGGTACACTGAATTGATGTTATATGGAAACGCTGATTCCCACTAGATTGCTCCGCCATTCAATGAAAAAATATTGGCAGATAAACCGTTCTGTGTTGGTAAGCTTCAGAACACGAGATCCATGTCATTGTTTTATGAATTATCCTCACGAGGCGCCGTACTTCGCCTGTTTACAGCTTCCTGCCCTAGTGGACGTGCCGGCCAGCTAGCGTCACTGGGGATTAATCGGTTGCTTGTATAATAATAATAATAATAATAATAATAATAATAATAATAATAATAATAATAATAATAATAATAATAATAATAATAATAATAATAATAATAATAATAATATTATTATTATTATTATTATTATTATTAATTGTATAAAAGGAGCAGGAGCAGACTGATAAACAGTTATTGTACTGGTGCAATTACATGATGGAGACAAGAAAACGCTCATAGGAACTATTGAGTTCACATTAAATGTATTAGCTCAAGCAGCTAAAACGTCACAGTGGCTGTCAGTGCTTGTGTTGGCAAATGTTCCTTCAGATGGCCATGTGAAGGTTCCCCGTTTGCATGCTCCTGTTGCCTTAGGCTTCAGGTTAACGAAGTTTTATTTTAGAGATATTACCACTTTACAGCTGTTGAACAACGGTAGAGTGGGTCCAACAGTAGTTTCAATTTCCTAACAGCGTCTTATACGAGCCAGCTAAACTGTAGCTACCTTTCAAATTTTATTGCGATAGCAATTATACGGACACTCAAGGCGCACTTCTTTCGTCATCGTCGCCGTAAGGTTCCGTATAACTTTCAAGGGCGGTAAAACCGTCGACGTGAGCCGAGTGCTGTGGGTTCGAGTGAAAGCGCGCGAGGGTAAGCTGGCGAACGCGGTTCAATCTCGCGTGCGCAAGCGAGGAACGCGGGCCAGAAGCGTGCCCTCTTCTGTCGCCCCCGAGGCAGGGGGTCAGGCGAGGGAGTAAGGACGCTCTTCTCCGGCGATTGCTGGGGTGCCTTGATGTCCTTCTCGCCCACCGCTCCGTACAGGGTGAAGACAACCGCGGCGTCTACTGCGACGTTTCGTACGCGATTGTCGGATGTCGTAGTAGACGCCTTTGGCGGACGCTGTGGCGACGTGGCCCAAGTATGCGTTCGTGCTGGCCTCATCTTCAAAGCATTCTGTGATGTTTGCAGGGTGTGCTTAGTGCCAGTAGCTTCGTATGCGCTGTGAGTATGACGTTTCGTTCGCGTTGAAGCGAGAGATGTACGAAGGTCAATTCGGTTGCTGCTGCCACCCCTTACAAAAATTTTTATAGAAAGTCCATAGACAGTCTATAGACATTTGTCTATGAAGTCTACAGACTGTCTATAGACATTTCTTTAGACTAGTCTATAGACAGTCTATAGACTTATGGCCATACACTTTTTATAGACTAGTCTATAAAAAGTCTGAGTCTATAGACATTTCTTTAGACTAGTCTATAGACAGTCTATAGACTTATGGCCATACACTTTTTATAGACTAGTCTATAAAAAGTCTGAGTCTATAGACTGTCTATACACAGTCTATAGACAGTCTATAGACTTATGGCCATACTTTTTATAGACTAGTCTATAAAAAGTCTGAGTCTATAGATTGTCTATAGACTTATGGCCATACACTTTTTATAGACTAGTCTATAAGAAGTCTGAGTCTATAGACTGTCTATAGACGGTCTATAGACTTATAGCCATACACTTTTTATAGACTAGTCTATAAAAAGTCTGAGTCTATAGACTGTCTATACACTGCCTATAGACAGTCTAGAGACTTTTGGCCATACACTTTTTATAGACTAGTCTATAAGAAGTCTGAGTCTATAGACTGTCTACAGACTGTCTATGGACAAGTGTATAGGCTTACAGTTCTACTTTTGTAGACTGAAGTCTATAGAATGTCTACAGATGAGATTTGTCCGTAGACATTTTATACACTTCAGGCTACAAAAGTAGAACTATATATACAGTTCTACTTTTGTAGACTGAAGTCTATGGAATGTCTATATACAAATGTATATAGATAGTCTATAGACATTCTATAGACTTCAGTCTACAAAAACAGAACTTTATAGTCCGATACACTTTTTTTCTATGACATTCTGCAGACATTTCTTAACAAATATGAATTTTTTTAATCTATAGGCACTCTATATACACAGACATCTTATAGACAAGTCTACAATGAGTGTATAAAGCCATAACTCCATAGCGGCTATCTACAAGTTAGTTTACATTTTTGTTTACATGCGGTAGCAAAAAGTTTTGAATGTATTTGTGCATGTGAACCTGTTCCTTTTCATCTGCACTTATGCATTACCGTTAGTAGATTAATAATGCTTCTGAACCAGCTGTACTTTCATATACGTTGCATAAACAGAAAGAATTTATATAGTGCTGAATCATGCAGTGCGAAAAATAAAACAAATGCACCAGCAATGCATTCACCGTTTTTATTGCTCGATATAATAGATGAATTCCTTAAATTCATGTCGTATGCTATTATGGAAACAGATTAAATATTTACACTACTCCTTGGCAAGCATGGTCGCCAGGCTGGCCTTGACCTTTGTGTCATTAGTCCCAAAGGTGCTGCAGGTGTATGCTGCAAATAAGTAGATACAGCAATATGAGGCAAAAATAACAAGTGTATATTCTTTGTGTGTTCATTAAGCAGCTTAATATATTTGCTCAAACCATCTAAGTCAATACTTAATGCGGTTTAACTATGACTAACGGCTGCTTGTCAATAAAAATCAGCACCTTTATACAATGTTTTATTGCATGGTATGGTGAACAATTAAACAGTCACAACTGCTGCTCGTGCCAGCAACAGTATGTTCCCTTTGATGACAAGTTCATATATGATGCATTATTGTACTTATCCCAAATGGTCTCTATATTTATTGCTGAAACGTTACCCAGTTGGGCTGTCTGTACATTTTTTTTGGCTGGTAGTTAAGTATGCCCGTGCAGAGGGATATTTTCAGAAGACGTGACTGGAATATTCGCAGTATCATGCCTAAGATTGTAATTTATTTTGCTTAATACACATTTGAATGTCTTTCTCATACTTTTAAATGAATGGGTGATTGGCCATAACTTCAACGCAAGGCAGATGGGCTGATTGTATCGATATGGTCACTTAATTTGTTACAGGTAATGAGGCCTCTTGGGCGTGCTAACAGGTTTCCAAGTTAGGTATACCACATGAGCACCCGAAATACCACACGAGCACTTTGTGTCATGGCACGACAGATATGCACCTCCTAGGAAACAGAACTGATAGTATAGTTCGAATGAATTCTATTACAGTAAATTATTTAAGGTGCTTTGACAGATGAAAATTTTTTCTAGGCTATCGAGGTTCAGGACGTTTAGTTAACGCAAAAAAAAAAACACATATTGAGTAAGAAATGCCTTGTCAGTAAGCTTGACTTTCTTTTATTTTTCAATAAATAGAACCAATTTCCTTCAATTTTTATCAGGTGAAACTTTTCAAAAATATATTTAACTCAGAGATTCTCTGGAAACTTTGTATGACATATAACAAGACAGCATACCTATGTGGCCATTTTAAAATTTCCCGATCTTGCTCCAAGCCTTCCCTGGCTGTTTTCATGAAAATTTTCTGGCAATCTACGACGCCTGCAGCTTAAGTGTAATAAAAAAAAATATTGTGGTTTAATGCTTGCCATGTACTGCCAGTCCATAATATTTAGATGAAACGAATAACACGTCAGTCACTTGACATGCAGTATTAGATTCAACTGACTTGAATCCCTTGATTAATAAAGCTGACAAGGGCTTCGGCAAGTTCGTAATTGATGGCCACACGAGTACAGCACGGAAGACACAGAGGCACACGTAAAGCAAATGCAACAATGTGAGGAAAAACTATACAATGAGTTATACAATTAGTTATTTTTACGGTTCAATAGTAGTTCTCAATATAATTTGCTCTCATCACTTATGCCTCTAGTTAACTTTGTTTACCTCTGACTAAAGACTACATGGCAATATTAATCAGTACCATTATGATGTTTCGTTATACTACAGTATGATAAGCAGTTAGACAACCGTAATGGTCGCCGGTGCCAGCAACGGTACGTTTCGTTTTAAGACAGGTTCATGTGACACACAGTGTACTTATAAAAATAAAAGAAATGCGAGAATCCCAAACGATTCCTATAGTAATACTTGTTGAAACAAAGATACCCGGCTGGACTGTGCACATTTTTCAGGTGTTAATGCAATATGCCCGTGCCGAACGAACATGCTCAGCATACTGAGTGCAGTTTTGAACAATCACGTTAAGATTTGCAATTTATTTCCGCTTAGAACAGTCTGCAATGTCTCTTTTCTCATACTTCGAGATGAATACAATTGCCACGCTTTCAGTAGAATGCACATGAATGGGGCCGTACTGATCAGGTTACTTATCAACTAAAACATGTTACGATCTCTTAGGTGTGTTGATAAGGGTAGAACAAATGCAATGCCCACTGAATTATTTGAATAATCTGTGCGTTATCTACTTAGAAAAGACCACCAAATTGATAATCTGGCTCTTTTTTCTTTTGTACAGCGCATATTGTATGCAGTCTGTCCAAGACGACGGCACTACATGCAACAGTAATGAAAACCGGAACACTTATTACGCACGACAATGGCTTCATACCATGCACGATTAGCACAATGCGAATCTGCGCCAGCAGCTGCCTTGTGATTAAGAGCACGTAAACTGCAGAACGCCGAAGCATCGGAAGCCGCTTAACGCTTTTCATATAGCTCGAAAGATAACTTCTGCTGCTAAATTGTTTAAAAAAGAGACAAAAACAAATCTTCCAACTACCGTCAAACGCAATGCCTTCAGTTTGAAACGTGTAAAGGTGTTCCCGGAGCGACTAATTTATTGTTCTCTAATTTTTTCGGCTAAGTTGCGAAGCTGCAAGTGACTGAGCTTGTCGCAGGTTTCATGCTCCAAAAGCGTTTGTGGTTGCATATAAATAGATTGGGTGAATCTAGAGATTTCTACTAGATATTTCTTCAAGTCTCGTGTTTTGCTTGCTGTAACTTCCCAAAATTATTTAGATTGGTTGACAGGAACCTTAGAAATACTGCTACTATTAAACTATGCGAAAACGGCAGCGCACACACTGCTGATGCATGCCCCGCAAACACGGCCTTTCATCCGAGTACGCTAGCAGTTATTCAACTATGCCTGTCTGTTTGAAAATTCTTGATGCTAACACAATTTCGAGATATATACGTAAAGCGTGTCACGAGAATTTCACTACACATACGGTGCAGCATTCATCGCGGCCGGATCAAGCGCCACTAAATGATATCTACCACACTGGCTGCTCAACACACACAATCCGCTTAGTGGTAGCTCAGTATCAAGTTAAAACATGGTGTACTTCCTTTTTTACGCACCTAAGCTATAATGATAAAATCAACAAGCACGAGCGATCGCTCGCCGTAAAACATTCCGTATAGTAGAAGCGAGAACAAGAGCGCGTTATCAAACCATGTCAACGACAAACCGACACTATACCCGAGTCGCCTGCGCTACATGCAGCCGGTTGGCGCTACGAAATGCGCTCACATAATCAGGAGGTATTGACGCAAAACGTCTTTGATAAAGCTTACCATTCAGTGTAGTTGACGTGTGATGCCACAAAGAAGACACGCATACACAGACACCAACTTTCAGGGAGACACCGCACACCGGCGCAACCGTTTACGTGCCTGGCGCACTCATTAACATGGCGCACCGCCGCGCATGCGCAAGAGCTCCGAGCATGCGCAGGAGCTCCGCGCGGGCGGGCGTGCGCGCTCGGAGAAGTGTGAGCGCCTTTTCCTCCTTCATTTTTTTCTTTGTCTCTTTCTCTCTCTCTGCGCGCCATGCGCGCCGGAACGGGTGGCTTTTCTTTTCCGTTATGCATTTTTTTCGTGGACGAAGGATATGCGCTGGCAGGTTGTATGACAAACGCTGTGGGCTATCGTATGAGACTGGAACGCTAACATGAATGCGCTGTTTGTAAAAGCCGTTACGGGGCCCTTCAGACGTTTTAGACGCATTATTGCCAGCGTCGATGAGTAATACAGCGTACTTGTAGCATATCTTCCAGCGTACCGCCAAATGTGATGCCCGCACATATGTTAGTGCTAATTTTCTGTTCCGGTGATAGGTCAAAGCAATCAATACAGCATTGAGGTACTCATATGCGTGGCTGCGCAGGCATACCGCCGGCGAAATACTGTGTGGGCTCAGAGAATTTGGCACCTATTTTAAGTGAATGAGAAACTTTGATGAGTTTATAGTGCAGGATATTAGGCAACAAAAGTCGCCCGATGTTAGTGACGCAGCCGAGATATGAAGAAAATGTGAAAAGTATCCAAGAATCGGACGACACACAACGCGAACACCACATGGGCGACATCGGTTCATGGCACATTCACAAAGTCCGCGTTGTCAGCTACAAACATTACGAGTGTCTTTGCTGTTAGCTTGATGCCTGTTTCGAATCCACTTGTATCTGAAGCTGGCGTTCATAACATATATTTTAACAATTGGATCGGCGTTTTGCTTCCGTTATTCTACTGCCGCAAAAGTGATGCGACAACTGTGAAGACTGTCTTGGGATTGCCGAGAGCGACTACGTAGATCATCACAATGCGTTGGCGGGCTAGTTGGTGCGAATCCATGAATACTTTGTTAAGCGCAAAAAGACAAGTCTACAAATAGGCTCTACAGCAATCTCAGCAGTATACAACTTTAGTGGCTTATATCAAATGCAGCTATGTATTATCCACCGGTACCTGCGCTTGGTTACAGCGTACACGGTTTGGGCCCAGATTAACGATGTTTCTCTATCGTTAATCTATAGACATGCAAGACCACGACAACTCAGAGGTGGTGAATTCACCACCTGGTCTGCGGGCTTTCGCCACTTATTCACCTCCTTTGCCACATCTTCACCATCTGACCTTCACCACCTGGTCTTCGCGAAGTGTACGTCCGGGAAGCAGCCAGGTTTAGGGCCTTCGGGTGCCTGGAAGACCTTGGTGACTCGGACGGTGCCTGCTCCGCCGCGATGCTCGTTCGGTGCAGCTGCACCGAACGCAGACTAGCAGTCTGCACGGTTTGCCCGCAGCGCCGGGGTTGCAGTGCCGTCGTGCATGAACCAGTGCCATATCATCGCGTTCGCAGAGGGCGAGGGGTATGGGAACTCGGAATTACGTATTATAGACTTTCTTCTATAGACATTCAATACACCAGGAGTAGAGAAAAAAATAGAAATCTTGTCGACTATTGTCCATAATATAGAGAGTCAACAGACAAAGTATGGACAAAAATAAATAGAAACTGTATCGGCTTTCGTCTACAGGTAGTCCATATAGAGGGGAAGTAGACAAAGAAGAAACAAACTCCTTATCGACTTTTTCTATAGACCGTCTATAGACAGCGAGTAGACAAAAAGAAATAGAAACCTTATCGACTTTCGTCTATAGAAAGTCTATAGACAAAGTATGGACAAAAATAGATAGAGACTGTATCCACTTTCGTCTACAGGTAGTCCATAGAGGGGAAGTAGGCAAAAAGACACAAACACCGTATCGACTTTTTTCTATAGACCGTCTATAGACTGCGAGTAGACAAAAAGAAATAGAAACCCTATCGACTTTCGTCTATAGAAAGTCTATAGACAAAGTATGGACAAAAATAGATAGAGACTGTATCCACTTTCGTCTGTAGGTATTCTATAGAGGGGAAGCAGATAAAAAGGAAACAAACACCTTATCGACTTTTTTCTATAGACCGTCTATAGACTGCGAGTAGACAAAAAGAAATAGAAACCCTATCGACTTTCGTCTATAGAAAGTCTATAGACAAAGTATGGACAAAAATAGAGACTGTATCCACTTTCGTCTGTAGGTATTCTATAGAGGGGAAGCAGATAAAAAGGAAACAAACACCTTATCGAATTTTTTCTATAGACCGTCTATAGACTGCGAATAGACAAAAAGAAATAGAAACCCTATCGACTTTCGTCTATAGAAAGTCTAAAGACAAAGTATGGACAAAAATAGATAGAGACTGTGTCGACTTTTGTCTGTAGGTATTCTATAGAGGGGAAGCAGACAAAAAGGAAACAAACACCTTATCGACTTTTTTCTATAGACCGTCTATAGACTGCGAGTAGACAAAAAGAAATAGAAACCCTATCGACTTTCGTCTATAGAAAGTCTATAGACTTTATATCAACAAAAGTCCAAATCTATAGAAAGGAAAGGTCGTCTATGAAAAGTCTATAGACTTTCTATAGACAGTCTAAAGTCATTTTTGTAAGGGCACGATTCCTCGCTCCAGCATTTTGATAGCGAGTTTCCGTACTCATCAAGCGAGATGTGTTCATGTTAACCTGTGCGTGTGACACCGTGCTTGTCAATCAAGTTAAGCACGCTGGTGGGCTAGTTGGTTTGAATCATTGATAGAATGTGTGAGCGCGACTGAACAGGGTCGTAGAAAGAAGCCGACGCACAAGTACAGCTGTCTGTATGTCGGTTTCTTTCTACGTCATCCTTTAGTCATGCTTTCACATTCTATCATTGTATCGTTGTTCTAGTCATTAAACTAACCCCGGTGCTGAATTCGCGTTAAATGCGAGAGAAATGCACGAGCATTGCGTCATACCTACGTTCACCGCATTGCAGTGTGTCATTAATGAGCTCCCTCGGCACACGTCCTGACTTTTCAAGGACCAAAGTGCAGTTGACAGGAGTCCGGAGCACGCCGCCGTCAGCTGCGTGGTACATATAGGAGTTCTATTTGTTTATCCTTCGTTTACATAAATTAAGAACTACTGCTGATTTACCCTATGTTATCATTCATGTCATTGTTTGTTGGCTTCTTATATTCTAATAAAAATGGGGCTCCTAGGTGTCCTTGTTTTCCATATCTGTTAACCGAGGGGCCCGACTTTTATTAATCATATCGTAAGAAGCCAACCAACAATGACACTGTGGATATGACGCCTAATATATATATATATATATATATATATATATATATATATATATATATATAAATATATATAGGCGCACACACACACAAGAACGCATCCACACTCTTCAAAGAGCTATCCTATCCCCGGTCTACCTCTTCCAGATTACCTACGTCCCACACTTCACGCCCATAGATTTTTCCCCTTGGAAACTCGTATGCTATGCACTGTAACACAACATCAACAGCAACAGGTGCTTGCGATACCCGTTATAGCAATTCAGGAACACTCTGTAAGACGAGCATAGCGCTAAAGGTAGCGAACCGTGCATTTGACGTTTTACGAATCCGACGAGCTTGCGCTTCCTCGCTCGCCTGCTACTTCTCGAGCGGAATAAATAAAAATTCGGCAACTCTGGTCTTGAAATCGAGCAGAAGTCTTTGGAAGCAATTAAAGTAAGTGCATCCACGCACGCCGAGCTCCGTAAAAGTGTTCTCGCGCTTGACAGCCACCATGATGGATCGGGGGGCCCCGCCTCCGCTCCTGCCGAACGCATTGGCGCCACCGGCTCCGCGACGTGCTAAATCAAGCGAGCTCACAGAGATGGCGCAGCGCGCGTTTGCTTCGTGTCGTTCGCTTTAACGTTAAGAGTGCCCGATGCGTCATGTCTGCAGCGATATGGCGGCGGCCGTGCTTTTTGTGCGTAAGTCCTAAAATGATCTCGCTGCAATTTGAAAGAGTGAGGCTGAGCAACAAAATTTACTAAGCTTGCAATGCCAACACCAGGCCGTGCAGACTAAAAAGAAAAAGAAATCTGGGTGGGGCTCATTCACTGCATTGGGAATATGTGAAACGGTGCGAAAAAGGTATAGACGCGAAAAAAAAAAAAAACGCGCGGACACTACCTCGTTCATATAGTTCAATTTGCTTTCAAACACGATAACACTGGGATGGAATACAATATGCCAACTTTGTTTCTGCGTCTCCCGAAAGGTTAAGATTAGGTAGCGAGTGCGATCTCAGCCGCCGCACTCGCATTCCCATGGGGGTGGAATTCGAAAACATTATCATCATCATCATCATAAACAGCCTGGTTACGCCCACTGCAGGGCAAAGGCCTCTCCCATACTTCTCCAACAACCCCGGTCATGTACTAATTGTGGCCATGCCGTCCCTGCAAACTTCTTCATCTCATCCGCCCACCTAACTTTCTGCCGCCCCCTGCTACGCTTCTCTTCCCTTGGGATCCAGTCCGTAACCCTTAATGACCATCGGTTATCTTCCCTCCTCATTACATGTCCTGCCCATGCCCATTTCTTTTTCTTGATTTCAACTAAGATGTCATTAATTCGCGTTTGTTCCCTCACCCAATCTGCTCTTTTCTTATCCCTTAACGTTACACCTATCATTCTTCTTTCCATAGCTTCGAAAACGCTCGTGTACAATGTGTTGGCGGCAGTTTAATGAAGCCCCGGTGATCAAAATGAATGCGGAGTCCCCAACTATGGCGTGCCTGGTAATGAGCTCGAAATTTGGCCAAGTCACAGAAATTTAAAGTTCCATATACACGTTACTAAGTGCAAAAAAAAAAAACCTTACTTACCTTTTTAGATTGCCGAGTAGTTACGACAGGGCTGCGCGAGCCCGGAGATTCTTAAGTGCCTAATCTAACTCTTCATTTTGTTGTGTTTACATGTCGTACTTACGAATGCTTAAAGTAGCAGGCTTGTAAAGGCTATACATTGCAGCACTTCAGCGTTAAGCAAACAATTCGATAACACATATAATTAATGTGGGCAGGGCCTTCAGCGTTTAGCGACACGTAGTGCTCATCTTCGCACTTGTCGTAACTCAAGGATTGTGCTTGAGTCATGTTTCGCAGTTGTATTTCAGGTTTCAGCATTCGTCAGTCATTCCTTCATTCACACAGAAATTATTGATTTATGCATTGGGCGTATGAATGTCATAGGCTTGGTCACTGACACGCACAAGAATGCGTAAATGGGAGTGCCCATGAGTTTAAATCTTGAATATACTAGCTGTGAACCTCGTCCGTGTCTCCCACAGCTACGTGGAGTAAAAATGAGCAAAGATTAGCAAGACTCCTCGGCGTAAATTTTCACCCATACATAATCAGCGTGGGAACGGGCGTCGAAAAACGCGCTTAATTTTTTTTTTCGGCATAAGGCCATCAATGTTCCTGTCTAAAAGGCGCTGCCAGAGGTGTTAATATCGCAATGAAGCAAGCCTGGTGCCCTGATTTTGCGGTGACAATCGCCCTTGTCATACGAGATATTACACATATGTGCGCAAGAAAAATTACTGAAAATTGAAACGAATGCGGTGCTCCTATATTGCGTAGTGGCCAGCGAACTCACGAGAATATGCGAAGTCACAAATGTCACCCGCAGCGCACACAGCACAAGAACGCCACCGAAATAAATGAATGAATGAATGAATGAATGAATGAATAAAACAAAGTGATACGAACAGACAGACAACAATGGGTAAGGGAGATTGTGAAGTACTGGACGTATGAGCTCATCGTAAACGCTTGGCTGTTTATGTAGGATGAAACTACGAATGAATGTCGCTACCTCCGCTGTGTCAGTGGGTAGTGCGCCTACTGGCATCACTCATTAGCGCAAACTTATTTATTTCTATCTGCGCAATTACTGTACTCCGAGAAGTGCGGCAAGTTGGGCGGGCTTGTAAAGCTACATGGCAATTATAAAACTATATACTATTACAATAGGCTGCACTCTCTTGAAAAACTTTCCTTCGGAAAGTCGCTGCCTGAATGGTGCTCTACAACTTCCAATGTCTAATAAAACCTTTCCTGCCTGTCCTGGTGAATGGCCCTTGCATGTGGCTGACAGAAATATTCCATCTTACGAAAAAAAGAAGGAAAAGAACGAAAGCAGAAGAAAGGAAAACGGGGACCATTAGCGAGTCTTAAGGATAAATTTATTCTGGCCTTTTAACTTGCATACTTTGCTAAAATCGCATGCCTTTCAAAGTGCGATGATGCCTAAGGCGCTACGCTCTGAATACGCGTTGAAAAATACTCTAAACAAACCAGTCAAGCGGGCCAACCGTTTCCGGGAGTTCCAACCTTTCGGTTGGAAAATTACAAACGATAAAATCACTGATTGTACAAAATAAAATGAGATTATACCCCTTCGTATGGCACCGGTAGGGGCACAATTACCGCAAGCGTGAATTTGTGACTTCCAGTTGCCTCTTTCAAAGCCGTTTAAACGCCCGTGCTAAGGGGTATGGGTGTATGAAATGGGTGGTTTCTCAACATCAACAAGATAGCGTATGCCAGCACCGACAACACGTCGCCCTCTTGTCCTGTGTTTCGATGTCACGAACCCTATGATGAATCCCAACCAAGTGTCCCGACTAATCCGGGCTTTATTTGCTAAATATACAAAGTTCTAACTCGCCCAGCGTTAAGTCGCCCTCAAGCCAATTTTGCTCAGTTGGTTGTAACTGCAGTTATGTACGCAGTTCGACTGGAGAGCCATGGGCTCCGCACGAAAGCGGAGTATCTGGCAATGAGGTGATTAGACGCGTGACAATGTAACCGTGCACAGCAAAATAATACGTCAGCGTTCAGAAGTTTCCTTTCAGTGCCTACGCGTAGTTATGATGCGAAGCAGCTCCCCATTAATATTCTTATTTTTTTCATTGCCAGATACTCTGCTTTCGTGCGGAGCCCCTGGCTCTTCAGTCGAACTGCGTACACAACTGCAAGCCCGGATTAGTTGGGACAGTTGGTTGGGATTCATCATAGGGTTCGTGACATCGAAACACAGGACAAGAGGGCGACGTGTTGTCGGTTTCTACCTTCCTGTTGTCCGTGTCTTGCGTTGCGCCGTTACGAACCTTACTGAATATTCGTACCAGCTAACACGTGAAGTGGCAATTTTTACATTTTCTGTTTAAAGAAGAAAAAAAAAAGGCTCAGTAAGGCTTGTCGCGACTCGGGGTTCGAAGGCATGGGAACCTCTTTCCTCGTGGAGGCGTAAGTGAACGTGAGGCTATAGGTCCGGTATTAAGGACGTTACAAAAACCCGTATATATTTACATAAGTACAAGAAAATGCAAAGAAATACAGAAAAAATTGATGAAGAAGTGGTAGTCGCCGACCACTCCCGCCGTCCGTAGCTCCTTTTATGCCTTGCGTGATCACTGTTCAGTCACTTCCCCCCAATCCGGTGTCAGGAGGCCGATGACATTAGGTCCCACCAATCTGGTGTCAAGAGACCGATGACACCAAGTCCCACCAACCCGGAGGTAGGTTGCCCTTTTCGCCGAGTCCGATCATACTCTAACAGGTGATGGCCGGATCATCGCACTGAGCACGTCTGCGGCTTGGACACGCCAGTTTGTGCTGCTGACAGAAGACAGCCGTATCATTGCTAATTAATTGCTCAAACCTCTCCTGAACGTGGTATTCCCGCGCTGGCCATAAATAATCCGCGTCGAGAACCATTTTGACGAGGCCGTCGGCCCGTTACCCATAATCTTGCGAGCCGACGGGTGTCGCGGGGTGAACGGCCGATCACAACAGGCTGAACACTCTCTTGTAATGGCTCGAGTTGCCTCGAGCCAGAAGTTTATTTACTGCTGAAAATTGCTTAAGGCTCACTCGCACTAGCCTACCCGGCACCGATTTAGGCATGCTGACTGTCGGGGACAGAGTTTTTTTTTTACCATCGTGTCGGCGCATCTGTCATACTTTACCGGCGCCGACAATCTGCCGACGGTCGGCGGAGAAATTTGCGTCCTGACGGTGTGGCAGAGGCGCCGACAAGAAGGTAATAAACGCTGTCGATGACAGTCGGCATACCGAAATCGGTCTCGGGTAGGCCTAGTGTGAGTGAGCCTATGCAATCCAGCATTACATGTTGCTTGGCAATCCGGTTCATATTGATGAGTATAGACCCTAAATATGATCGCTTTGGCGCAAACAAGGAAGGACGGAGGATGGCGCTCCCTTTGTTGCCTTCCGTCTTTCCTTGTTTGCGCCAAAGCAATCATATTTATGGTCTACTCAGCAATATGAGCCTATACAGCTCTATTTCTTAAAAGAAATCGGGCCGACGCATCATCGCAACATTTCACCATGCGTTGCGCGAAGTGACGTTTCCGAATGCTTACCTTTGCTCTGATAAGAGATAGAACAAACCGCATTACCGTACATTTTTCTTCGTAGACACCAACAGGGGTCGTTATGAACATTATGCGCTTTATATGGCACAATTATGATGCGTAATAAAACGTGTGCTCATTTGTATGCATGCTAGGCATTGACCGTTTGTTGTGCTATATGAATAATGAATGTCAGTATTATTTTTTTTTGTTCGATCCCGAACCTACATTTATCCAGCTTCATAAATTGAACACCATAGTCATGACTGCAGTATCTTATAACCAAAAAAATATGGTATACAGATCGTGTTAGACACAGGACTCATTCCTGACGCTGCCCACCTTACAGGTCGACGATAGCCATCCTAATTTCACACGGCCAGCAAGAAACATTTCTTGCCCCCCAGCTGCTGGAAAAGTTGGGCTTGTTACATTGGTTACTGCTGCTCTAAAAAACAGAAAGCAAGAGCGAACAGCAAAGTAAACAACCAAAAAACACCAGAGAACGGTGCGGGTCTAAATACACCGAGCAAACTGCAGCGATGAAGCTTCAAGCATTCAGTCCTACCTCCATAGCGAGGGTTAAGCACACTAAATGTGGAACATTAAATACCTCTTTTTCGGCTCTCAGAACCATCTAGGTAGATATATAGTGGACTAAGGTATAAATTGTTGGGGAAGATGCTCTCAAGGCAGTGGTAAATTTGTAATAGATTTTTTTTCTGACAATGGTAGTTCAACTTTGTTGATGTCTTAGTGTTCCGCGGTTCAGAGAAATTCTCTGTTTACTTTTCTATGCTATCATCAGACTTATCTATTCTTTCTCGTTTTTTGTCTTTCTTTATGAGGCATTAAAGCTTTTTGTCTTAGCGTTTACAGCGGAGGGCAGCGAGACGTACTTATGCGATCTCATCGGTTGTGAAAGTCTCCTTTGGGAAGCTGTGAACTCCAGAACTCCGACCCTGTCGCGGAGTTCCTCATGAACCTTTTAAAAGCTAGTTCTCCCCGGCTGCAAAGAAAAGGTTCCGCTGAATGGATAAGGCTACAAGAGATAAAACACATCTACCCTAAAAAAAACATTGGCAAGAGCGACCAAGGATTTAGGGGGTAAGAGCATCGTTTTTCACCTCTGCGCGAGCCAGCCAGCTGTAGCTGATCGTCTTCTAGCCGCCTCGCTTGTTTTCTGATTTTACGTTTCAACGGGCCGCATATTAACGATGTTTTAGAAGGACATTGAAGGGCTAGCCTGTGAAATGGTAAGGTTTGTGCTTTAGGAGCTAGCTGTGTTGAAAGCGCGCCCCACCACTTTGTTCTGATGTCTCTGTCGTGCTTCTCCGTGAATGAGAAAAAATTGCTTTTATTTATCTTTGCGATCGATTTCCCATTTTCTACCTGTTATTCTATATTTTCGTTCGGCGAGCAAAAACCGGCGAAGAAGCTTTGACGTAGGTGGTGTTTGTGGGTGAAATGACAACATGCGATTTGGCTTACTGCTTTTCACCCACAGGGCAGCATAATGGTATTGCTACTAAAGCTACTCAGAAAGAAATACGCGACATTGGAGTTATTTCAGATACGATTTACTTACTACGCTTCCGATAAACAGTAGTTGCATGTGTGCGCCGTTTTGTTTTGTTAAAGAGTAACAGCTTTATTATAAAGATGGGATTTAGCGTAAATGTGAAGGTGATTTCGCGCAATATTTAGAGCAAGGTTGTTTGTGCTAATCTGCTAAGAATAGACGGAAAATGCGCATAAGCTATCTAATCTGCATTCGCCTAACCGACTCAGTGGCTATATGGCATTACGGTGCTTAGCATGCGATTACGGGCTCGAACCACGGTCATTGCGGCCACATTACGGTGGGACCGATATGCAGGAACATCCGCATATATACCGTGCTCTAGTGTGTGCGAACACTCCCGTGCACCCGCTAACTCGAGAAATCAGTAGCTGTGCTTTTGCAAATGTTACTCTTTCAGAATGAGCACACACAGGCCGTGCAGCTAACGGTGAATACATCGCAAAATGTTCTTCGGCGAGGTGGCTCGCACCTACAGTCGTCACTCGTTTGCGTTGTTTCCGAGCGTTGCGTCGCCTTCGAGGCACTACGCCTTTTCGCTCTCCCATGATGCCCTGACATGATGCTTTGCGCTGACCGACGTCTGATGTCACTTGACGAAGTGCTTGGTGGCGTTTTGCAGGAAGTATTCGTCACCATATCGGCTTCCGTCGCCTTTCCCCTTCTCAACTCGTGTCTCTTCAGACACCACCTCGCACTGCATCCGATCCAATCCTCGTTCTGCCTTTCGTCAATGTCTGCACTCTACGCCATAATGGACTCAGTGATTAATTTTTATAGCTAAGGCTTCCCTAACCTATCGGCGTATGCGCGCACAGTACAATGCAGGGATAGTTGCTTGCACAGTGTCATAACCTAATCAAATAAAGTGATGGGTCCTAGGCGCCAAAAAAGAAAACATGATTTGATGATGAGGCACGCCGTAGTTGGTGGGGGACTCCGCATTAAGTTTGAGCATCTCGTCTAGTTTACAGCGCACCCACAGCACGATGCACATTTGTTTTAGCGTTTCGCCTCCATCGAAATGCAGCCGCCTGTCACCGGGAATCGAACCCGCAACCTCGTGCTAAGCAGTGCAACGCCATAGCCCCCAAAATACCACGCCGAGTGGCACACCACTGAAGACCACATATGATGAGAAAGCCGCCAAATACCTACGGCCCTATTTAACAAACGATGAGCTTTGCAAACGCCTATGAATAAGCAGTGAACTCAGTTTCGTGGACACTCGCATAACCCCTCTTCCCTATCCTACTTACTCTTACCCTTTCCCATCCACAGGAAAGCCAACACGCAGAGGCGAAACTTCGTTAACTTCCCCTCCGTCACTCTCTGCGTTTCGTCATGACTATCTCCATTCGAGCTTTTATTTATCTATGGTTAAACTTTTCAGCATTATTTACTTGCCCATCACTCTACATGCATGTGCTACGCAGTGACGGCATGAGCTGAACAGCAAGCGTAACCTGCGCCAGAGCGGCTTTCGCGTATACAGATGCACCGTTCCTCTTGAGTTCGCTTATCGCTCACAACATTGCTCGCGGGTTTAGTTTGCCTAGAAAGCTTCAGAACATAATAGCGCTTGCGCCTGCATATACTGATGCATTACGAAAGTGCAAGAGCACAATCTCATCTCGACTATTGGGGAGGGAGGGGGTTATCAGGCATGAATTGTGGGGCTTTTACCTCCCGTTTTCGGCGACATTGAAGTGACGTTGAGCTAAAGGCTAGAGCCATTATCCGGGAACACAAACAACAACATCCGGGCAAGTTGGCAAGAAAATTTATTCACTCCTAGGCATGCGCAAAACTGTGATATGAACGTAAAATGGAATCTAACGTATAGCACATGGCAAGTTGCGAGAACAGAATGAGATCACCCGGGTGACCAGGGAGAACTTAAGAAAATACGGTCTCTGGCTCCCACCCCTTTGTACAGGGCCGCATTACAAACGCTAGTTACTGCCAAAACAAGTTCCAAAATATATTTCTTCCGAGTTCTACCTAATGTTTCTTCCCAATATTACTCAAGCTGTAACTTCTAGTGCGCTTAAGTTTGTCATTTCCAATAGCGACATTCGAAAGACAGAAAAAGGGCACCATACACTTCATTGTCATCTTTTGGCGCTGAGACATGGTTGCCTGGGCTCTTTTGAACGTCAGCGGTCCATGAGTTCCACGGTTCGGGCTGTGTTGATCGCGAGAAGGAGGCGCGACGCCTCCTTCAGGCGCTTTTCTTCTTCTAGCTGGGCAGTGAGTTAGAAATACAATTATAAATAATATCGAATAAAAATACAATTGGTAGATTCCTAGAATTTCGCAAGGCCTTTGATAGCATAAAACATATTACTCGCCGCGCCGAGCTCCTCCACCGCAGCTTGGCGCAAGCGCTCTCCGCAGCTGGGTCGCCGCCTGACCACGTGACTCGCCGCGCGCCTGGCCACGAGGCCTAGTCAGTGCGAGTTCGGCCATGTAAGAGAGCGACGCCAGGCCGTCTGCTCCGAGCGTTGCGCGTGAGCGGGAGGCTGTGAACTGTCATTGCCAAGCGGCGTCTTACCACCCCGCGGATATCGCCCGGCGAGCCGCTTCACTGGAGAGGATCTGGGATGCAACAGGCATCGCACCGTCCAGGTCAATGTAGCGACAGCATTCGCACCCTGTACGTTTGTGCTACGATGCTGCGCATGTTAGCGGCGTCTCTTTGCGTGCCTAGCACTTGCGCTTTCCCTGTGACACAACAGGTGCCGCAACGTCGAGCGATGCGAGTATAACCGAACCTAATCACAGTCATGTGTAGCCACCGACCTAGGCAGAGCCGCCATACCTGGCTTAACGATGATTGTATAACTAAGTATAATAATTATAGCTAAATCAAAGGTTAGCCAAGTGAAACCAAGACATAACCAGGCTAAACCAAGCATTCGCTGTGCATATCGAGGGTTAACTGAGCTCAGCCGCAGCCAATTTTTACCACAGGATTTGAGTACCTGTTGAGAAACATAAGCTGCATACGTTTTTTAAATTTCTGTACAAGTTACGTGTACGAAAATTGGGCAGAGGCACTTAACGTGTGGGAATGCTTAAGACTGCTTACGTATAGGAATGCGAAATCATTAGAGATAATTTGTTAAAACATTTCTTTTGCGCTTTCGTCGTCCGTGCAAGCTCTCCACTGCGTTCTAACTGCCCCTCGGTACGCGTCACGCTTCTCAACACGTGGCGTGCCCAATCACGCACGCACTGGGCACATCTTCATTCAGCCAGTACCTTGGAATCGCCGTGGCGTCGGGAAAGCGTGTTCGGTCCCCACCAATATTGACCAAATTTTATTTTCCAAGGCATTGATTCACTTTGTTTACAGGAACCTCCCTGAGAAATTTGGCGTCCATACTACTATTTTTGACGTTATTTTTACTCCTTGTGGCTCGGCCATTTTTTGAATCATCTTTAGGTGACGCCGACTTCTTTTCGCGTAATAATGTTTTCGCATTAAAAACCATCCCTTCTACCCCTGCTGAAGGGAAACAGAAATTGTATAGATGTGCTCAGTTGTTCGGTAACGAAACGCGCTGACTGCAGTGAACCGATTGCCCTTCAACACCCCATTTTTGCACGAAAGGCAATGAACGTTCATAATACACGTGAAAGGAGCGCAAAACGCAGTTTTTGTTCCCATAGATGAGATTTTTGTTCGTGTTCGGCGTGCGTTCTGCTCACTTCGTGAGAGCCGTTGTTGCCCAACTCAACTTACATGTTATTGTTGCGCTGGTTACAGAAATGCATGCATTTCTCTACCAATTAAGTTAAAGTAGATCGTTATTGTCACTCTACTTCACCGCTTGTTCGCACAAATACCTACCTTTTACTTCTTGTTCAATTCGAGCTCTGTCAAATACAATAGTTACTAAGCGCACAGTTAAACAGGGTACGCGGCAATAGTGATTTCGCTGTGACAAATATCGTTCTTTTTTTCCGCGGGAACAGTAAAAACGTAGTACTTTGCATCAAAACCTAACAAGTTCTTGCATGATTATGTGCATGAAAAAGATGAAAAAGCTTTTCGAATATTTCAAAAGCCAGCCTTATTACGTTGTTTCATTTATTTATGACTCTAATGGCCGCTACCTTCCGTAATGCTAATATTTGACGCCACGCTAAATAGGTCACTTTATCAGCCGCCAGCAACGCGGATATCTACATAACACAAGGGCAACTCAGGAACAGCGAAGTGTTGATCCCGTAACGTCTAAGCGAAAGCCTTGCTATTCTATGCTCGAGTAATCTGCTGCTGAGTTACAGAGATTTCAGAATGATCAACACGTCGCTGCAAGGAATTGCTAGAACGCTGTGTTCAGGTATCTCAGCTACAACTTTATATGTTTAAAACGACGCCAAATGCTCTTTGCGAAGTGCTTGAATCATAATGCCGCGATAAAATTAAAAAAAGTTGTCACGGACGGAGAGCGCGACGATCACACGTCGCGCGCTCGACACATGCAGTCGCTGATTTTATTGCAGCACAAAAAATTGCATCGCGACGTCATTTGAGTCACAACACTGTCAAAATTTGCATACGAGCTTATAAAAATAATAAAGAAATTATCGAGTTTGACGTGGCACAACCACGATCTGATTATGAGGCACGCCGTATAGCACACGGCTACTCCGGATTGACCCGGATGGATACTCCGGACCACCTGTAGTTCTTTAACGCCTAAATCTAAGTACACGGGGGATCTTGCATTTCGCCCCCGTCAAGAGTTGGGTGCTGCGCTGCTTAGCAGCGCAACACCCAAACTACTAAGCAGCCGCGGCGGGTTACCAGCATTTTCGACTGCGCTGCAACCATGGAACAGACTTTAAATTATATATGTAGGCCTCACACGCACGTGTAAGCAAGTTGCGGCTAGCAGATGACGAGACGTACCGTCGACGCACGGATTCCGGGATTGCGAATGCGGCAGGTTTTGCTCCGGCCATCTCATTCGCACAGAGAGAGTGAGTTCGGCAGTGGGCGTGGCCGCCTTCTCTGCGCCGTGGCGCTCACAACCGAGGGTTGTTCTCGAGTCGAGAAGGATTTCGGGCGCTCCGGTACTGTTGCTGCGGGGTGGATGAGGCGCGAAGAAATGCTTTTGCGTTCTGTGTGACCGCTTACTGATACGGAAATGGCGGCTGATGGTCTATACGATGTGCAAAATGAATGTTAGCCCCTATACATTTTCAAATGCGTTGATTTTCAGTCCCTTACCCCACATGCTTCCACTGCGTTTGACTTGTAGAATTTGAATACATCTGCAAGAGTTCGGCAGGTGCCCGAGACGTACTTTTATGTTTGCGCGTGACATATATATATATATATATATATATATATATATATATATATATATATATATATATATATATATATATATATATATATATATATATATATATATATATATATGTATATATATATATATATATATATATATATATATATGTGTGTGTTCGTCGTTTGCAGAGCTGCTGTCCAAGCTTCGAAGAAGTCTGCTCCTGCTGTCGGCTCTTGCTCTCAGCTGTGCATTTCGGTGTCGCGACAGGGCGTGAAGCATGACCCACCCACAGAAACATGCTGCAATCGGTCGTGTACTTTCATGAAGGGGCACTTTAAAGAATCTTAGGTGGTTAAGCTCGATCAGGAATCCCCCATATGGCTTGCATCGTGATTATAGCGCGCTTTTGCCATGTGTACTGAAGCATTTATTTATTTATTTATTTGCTTACTTACTTACTTACTTACTTACTTAATTGTTCGTGTTCGCCACAAGTGCCACCGCAACCCTTCATGGTGATAAGTCACGAAATGTATACATGTATATAGGAAAGCCTAAATTGCCGTTTTATTTGCCGTTTCATTCTGACATTCTGGAACTCTGCTTGTTGACAGGAAGCCCTGTTGCGCGTATTGGCATACACCAAATAAAAAAGCGAGAAAATACAAAATTATTTTGCGAGAATACACAAAGAACAATTCCATGCTTACCTATGTATCTAGTATTGGTTTTGTCAGCTAATGAGCAGACTTAACCCACTGGATTAAGTTTGCCACTGCAAAGGCAAATACTCAACATGAGGGGTCACTGAGAGGTGCAAACGCAGAAAGAATGTCGCAGCTAAGGCGGAGCAAGCTTGAAGAAAGTTGTTGTCTTGAGTATTACAGAAACTCCGTGTTTTCTCCTGCGTTAATTCGAGTGCTATTTTTGCGTGGCGCAGCCTTTAGGTTGGAACGAGAAGTTGTGCCCCAAGCGTGGAATGATAATTTATGCAAGTATTTATCCGCTGATTAATGCCTGTAGTTGCGATACAAGGAGGCATTACCATAGATAAGAATATTATTTATTAAAATGTTAATTACATTGAACAAAAGTATACTACTCGCTCTCCCGTATGTATGCTCAAGGCAGGTATACATCTTTTTTCTCAACATATTGATGTACGAGTACCTTACATACCTTCAGGAAGGAATTAGGTAGGAGAAATACGGTTATATCAAGGCAAAACAAGCGTTAAATAGCAAGGCAAAAAAAAGAAATTGAGTAACAAAAGACTACTCTCACAACGTAACAGCAGGCAACATCAAACTAAAACGAGAAATGGTACACACAGGAAGACAGTAGTAAATATCATACGAACATCACTGCACTACATGAAGGCAAGTAAGCGCAAGAACGGCCATATAAGTTGCTCAATTAGTGGAATACAAAGTGCAGAAAAAAGAAAAAGAAAAAAAATATCAGTTCCCTTCCATTCTGTGAAGAAAGATGACCAGCGAAGTTGTGTATGTGGGCCCGCTTAATGGCGCACTTCACCTCCGGCGCGGGTCGGCCCGGCATTGCACAGTCTTCGGTACCGGCCCACGTAATGACGTTTCATTCTAGTAGGGCCGCGTCAACCACGGCGCGTGCTCGACGGCCCGAACGCCGGTGGCGCCTGACCAAAGCCTGACGCGGACGCCGGAGGAGAAGGCTCGAGTTTTGTGTCGACACACGGACACGATTCTGGGGGAACAGTGTCGTTAACAGATTCGCTGTAAGAAGGACTGGGCACACAAGAGATAAACACTTAGATGTACGATGCCATCCATCATTTGTGCGTGTGAACCCACACATCATTTACTTAAAATAATAAATAATACAAACAACATTACTGCGGACTACACATACTACAATATGAAATATATGAGGAAATAGAAAGTTACAGGGAAAATAAAGGAAGTGAAGAACTAAAAGGCTGACACGGCAAAATGCAGAGCAGAACGCAGATCATGATGCAGAGCACGAGGCAGAGCTGACAAATTGCATGGAATATAGCCTGTGAAAATGTTTGACGCCACGAGAAAATAGAGGCCATGCGTACTTTGAGATCTCGAGGGGTCTGCCTTCTATGGCCGCCTCTACGGACGCCAGATGGATGGATGGATGGATGAATGTTTTGAGCATCCCTTTAGGAACGGGACGGTGGGTTACGCCACCAAGCTCTTGCTACTATACTGCCTGACGTCCTACCTAGGTTAACAAAAAAAGGAAAAGAAAAAAGAACCCGCGAGGAATTCCCGTAACCAAGTTTTCTGACCTCCTATTGTGAACTTTGTTTTTGTATGTCCTCCGCTTTTGGTTGTCTCCCTATTTTCCTCCACCAATCTCCCAATCACCTCTTACTAATCTTTATTGCTGGCATGTTTACTTTCCCCCTCCTCTCGCTGCA
This sequence comes from Dermacentor variabilis, assembly GCF_050947875.1. Taxonomy (NCBI): domain Eukaryota; kingdom Metazoa; phylum Arthropoda; class Arachnida; order Ixodida; family Ixodidae; genus Dermacentor; species Dermacentor variabilis. The sequence goes on along the minus strand of NC_134569.1, from coordinate 163,407,420 downwards.
ATGAAGGGCTTCAAGGAGGCCAGTGCTGCATAAAAAAGGCCGCTGGGCGGAAATCTTCACATTCTAATGAAACATGCTCCATCGTTTCCCTAGCTTTGCCGCAGCAAGCGGAGCCCTCGGCTAACAGGGCCACCTAGGGGCAGCCGGGTGAAAGCACTGGAAAATTTTTGCTAGAGAGCACTTGCTTGCAACACCTGCAATCACGCGCAATCTCGGACGCCATTTCCACAGTATCGCGGTTCAGCCAGTGCCCACCAGGCGGTGACTCCACTGGATCTCGCGTCCAAGGGGTAGACTTCATCCGCTGTGGAGGTATATAATAGAAAACGCAAGCTGTGTAATCGTAGACGATCGTGTCGCAGTATACAAAATCTCAAAAGAGATATGGAACACGGATTATTACTTGCAGCGCGAGTGAAGCAACAGGGACACGGCAGAATGACGTAAGATGAGCGGTGACTCACGACTGACAGTTTATTGCTTACAAACAAAATATAAATAGGAAACTCACGCATGCGTACACCCGCACACCACTGCCCCCCCCCCCCCCCCCTCATCCAAAAAAGCGAAACAAGAGAGAAGACCGGTGTAACAGAAGATGGCGGTGATTTTTTTGCCCGTAAGTCACGAGCAGAAAGCTTGTTTCTTTGTTGCGTATACCGCATAGGTGACGCCTGGCTGATGCACATGTCATCACATTTGCTGATAAGGTATGCATCTGAAATGAGGCGGGTTTTTTCATTATTATTTGCTCAGAGTGTGCGCGTGCAGTCAAAAGCGGGCTTGCAACCACAAGCTGCGCAATGGGATATGGAGGCTCTTCTATAACTGAGAGTTTGCAAGGTGGGCCGTGAGACACGCGGCTGCAACTATCGAATCGTCACAATCGTTACAATCTAAATATGCTTTTCCATGCGTGGGTTTAGTGGTGCTAAGTTGCGTTTTGTTCTCTATTTTTTTTCTGTGGTACACGCTGTTTGAGGTAGGTTTCCTCGGTCTCATCTGTGAACTAATGAAGACTCCTAGTTTATACATGTTTGGAGTGAAGAGCAGGTTAGGGATATTATGTAGGCGAAGTTCAAAGTGTGCACTGTAATTACGGCCTTAGCAGTGCATTACGTTTGAAAAGAATCCGGAGTGTTATAGGTGTGTTTTACGAGCAACGCAGAACTTAACTCACTGCCCTGATAGAACCACGAACGCCGCAAAGATGAATTTTAGTGATAATGTGGGGAACATTATAGCCATGCTTGTGCGTTCCAAAAAAAGAATAAATAAAAAAAAAACGTCGTTAACAAGTGCTCGAGGCGTTGGTTAGGGCAATGTGCAATGCGGGCAAGTCCTACGTGAGCAACGTTTAAGACTATATGGTTTAATTCAACGCAACTAAATTTGCTAATTCGACTTCGCCAAAGAGACGGCCTGGCTTGAAATTGGCTTGTGATTCTTCAAGGTCGCGCAAGTCTGCTGAGTTTTTTTTTTGAAAGCGAATACTCCTTCTGCTTTGGCTTTTTCGCCCACTCGTGGTCCGTGGCGTGGAGTTTCATACAATAATTACTATAGGGAACTCAGGCTCTAGTGTCTACGGGACCTGCAAAGGGGGTGGTTGAGCCAGCATGGGAATTAGGGGAAGTATATGAATTTGCCCAAACTTCGTCCTTCTGCATTAAAACGGCTTCGTAAACTCTCGATTTTCAACAATCTACTAGCTGCGTAATACATAGTTAAGTAAACATTGTTAAAATCGTCCGATAGCAAGATTCGAACACAGGACCTGCAGTACAGAAGCCCGATATTGAAATCATTACGCCATTGACGCATGCATGTATCGACAAGCGGCTTGAGACACCCTTGTGAATTTATCGAGGGCACGCCAGTGCCTTGACGCGCTTGGCGTATTACGATTTGGCTACGTGGACAAGCTGAATGGTTTCAATTAGCAGCGATTGTGTGTGTTCGAAGCGCCTTTTGCAATGCAAAGTATAGATTACTCCTAAATTAACCACAATGAAAACATATAAAGCGTAATAAGCAAAGCCACAAGATCGTCTGAGTCCACAAGCACGAAGATCAGACAAATCCATGTATTTCCCATCATACCCATGGTGGCTAAACGATTGCGGCGCCAGAGTTACCTCCAGCGATTATTGTTGGAAGCTCTATGGTTGGTGACAGCTGGTTGGAGTTTCGGCTAGCTATATAGAGGCGCCGATGTAAAGGGCATATGCTTTGTCGCAACGTAATTGCTGGGCGAAATCGTAGGCGACCGCCAATAGCCAATATATTACGTTAGAAAAACATTTACAAGAACGTAGCTTCCACAAATGTGCCTTTCAGTCCTACGTATGGCGGTTCCAAGAATAAATAAATAATTATTCAAATTTCGTTAAACATTAAGAGCTACTGCGCAGGCTGTGAAGAGCAAGAGAATAGCCGGGCCTGCCAGGATCTGTTCCCACACGAGTGATTTTACACTCTTACAATGTTATCAACATTGCCCCAATGTAAGAAATGGTAGAGAAGGGTTGTTGGCTATTCATTACCGTGATTGCGGGCGCAAACCGGAGTTCAAGTGTACACGCGTGTTAAGTAGACTTACGGACTAATTTACTCGCACTATCGCTGAGGCTGCATGCATTTTGCTGGAAAATAATTGTATTAGTAGGCCTTCTGTGGCACTGTGGCGAAAAAAATGTTCATTTTTTTTAGAAAGCACAGGCGCACCCCGATGGTTTCGCGGTTTTGTTTTCTGTTTTGTTTTCCGAATTTATTTTTTTTTTGCTCTGTGTTTACAGAAAGCACATGCGCACCCCGATGGTATCATGGTTTTGTTTTCCGAATTCTTTTCTGTCCTGTGTATACAAATCTGCGCAATAAACATAAGCCGATGGTCGGAAGTTAGCGCTTGTGCCTGTGTGTCTCTATTTTTATTTATATGTTATAGTTCGCGCTAATATAACCTCATGATGCAAAACCAACTGGCCCAATCTTTCACATTACCGTGTCGCAAGCTCTCAGAAACCTTTAGGGCCTTACATGTTGGAAACAGCCATCAAAATGATTTCTCAAGCTGAAATTATTGCAAACAATGTGGCCTAGCAGAGAAACTCCAAAGCCGGTAATCTACTGGAAGAAAATCAATAAAGGACTTGTGCTGGGACGTATATGAACTTCAGCACTGCGGGCGCTGCATCAGAAGGTATCGGAAAAGCCGAGCTTTTGTCAGTCGTTTTCACCGGTCTTTGTTTAAAATCACTATTCCAATTATGATTAATGCGCAAGCACGGTATGCCCCATCACGCGAAAATCAGTCGGTGTAGTCGGCGTGACGAAAAGATGGTACCGAAAATGGCCGATGGCGCAAAGAGTAAAAACACATACAAAATGCTTCGACTGGCTTCAAGTTTCTCAGAAAGGTTCCTGTAAACAAAGTAAATAAACGCATTTGAAAAGAATATCAGGTAAATTTCGGCCTGGTTGGAATCGAACCCGAGCCTATGAGGTGCGCGACGAGCTCGCTTCCCCGACGCCATGGCGGCTCCACGGCACTGGTTGACTAAATGTGTGCCTAGTGCGTGCGTCATTGCACACGTGACGGCGCTGCCAATGGGAATGAGGTGGCGCCACGTCATTAATGCATAAAATAGTGTAGAATTGAACGGCGCTGAGAGGTGCTTCGTGTTAGGAACTCCTTGCTGGCAAGCGAGTGCGTTGACACGCTTGGCGCGTTTGGTTTGGCGTTGACGAGAGGGAGAGTGACTAACGAAAAGGGAAAGGTAGGGAGGTTAACCAAGGACGCACGCGGTTGGCTACCCTACACTTGGGGGGAAGCAAAGAGGGCGCTGTTAGAAAGCAGGGGAAGGCATGCGCGGACAAGAAACTCGGGGAAATGAAACATTTCACGAAAGTGACTATAATGCTTTCGCATTGCCACGCGCAAGCAGTCTTAAGTGTGTCTGCCGAAAGTTATTCGTGGGCCCTCTGAGGAAACCTGAAGGTAATAAAAAGACGCGCCGCCACTTGAATAACGAAGCGCCAATGGAACATTGGGCTTAATGGAGTTGATACAGAAGGGCTTTTGCAGCATGATACGAGCATAGGCACAAGTGATTAGCGCGTACCGTGAGCTTTGGAGATCCTATCCTCCTTGTTTGCGCGAGTGCCATCGTTATTAAATCTGATCTAACAAAAAGCGAACTGTCAACTGCCCATAATTTTCCTGTAAACATATTACTTGTAAGAATTTTTCCCGCAATTGCGAAATAGTCTAGAGATACCTCGGCACAAGCGCTTTGCACCGCTGCAGCCACATCATCTGACTTGCCGAGAAAAAAAAGCTTACAATAAAAGAAACATAAAAGCGTTGCCAACCCCCCCACGGTAGCCCGGACGTTATTCCATGGCGCAGCCGAGCTCATGATGGCGTGCGCGAACACCGCCACGGCGGCCGTATTTCGATGGGGGCGAAATGCCAAAACGCTCGTGTACCTACGTTTTGGTGCCTGCACATTGAAGGACACCAAGCGGTCCAAATTAGTCCGAAGTCCCCCACTACGGCACGCCTCATAGGAGGATCGAGGTTTTGGCGTGTTCGAACCCGAAAATTTTATTTTCAGCGGTTATGTTTAAAGTTTATGCTCAAAGTCATTGCAGCGCAGTCATTTAGTAACTCTCTACGCCAAAAAAGCTGCAGTCGCTGGTTGGTGGAGGGACTTTCAGCGCCGATACAAAGGCGCCCACGCAAAGGGCACATGCCCTGGCTACACTGAGTTGCAGGGCAGATTCGTTGCCGAACGTCGACTGTTATAGCTCTTCGAGACGCACCCGCTACCACGCTAGAGCTTTGGGGCGCTCAGGGGATCAGATACTACCGCGGTGCACGTGCGGGCAAATGCATTTCTGTTCTGCCGCCACTCTCTCACCCTGGTGCGGCAGGAGAGAGGGGTGACAGTGGCTTCCCAAGCTAGCGCTCATGACACAGGCGACATCACATACGTCAAATCGGCTTATTCTTCTATAGCCAGCTAGCCTTCCGTTAAGGATGTGCTTGTTAACGACTCTGTTCGCTACGGAATGATACAATGAAACAACAAACGCTACCTAAATACTGACACGAGTAGATTTTTTTTCCTAAGACACGTTTTGCACCGGCTAACCAATGTTACTAAGTTATAGCTCGGCGCAAGACGCACCTGCATCTATTGCAACATTACCAAATGTTGACACCGATTCTGTACCGAAAGAATCTTACCTGACGAGATTTCTGACACGACGCGAATATTCGTGTTCATTTTGGAACATATGCAAGAACCAGTGAAAACGTTGGAACGTATACGATGAGTACACCCGGCGCACTCAAGTCGGCACACTAGACCAGCGGAACAGATTTCGACGGTAGAAAAGTGTGCTTGCCGGTATCGTTGTGCTGCGAGTGTTACTATGGGCACAAGTTAGCCAAGTAAAAAGTTAGATCCATGATTCACTGCTTGAGCCTGATGGGTTGTTCACCATCACTGCAACGTGACAATACACTCACCGCAACGATAATGCGCCTTCAAAGGCATCATTCACCTATAAACTCGAATAACTTTTTGGCAGCTTTTCGGTGATTCGCTGACATTGGCCGTAATCTCCGATGGTTCGTTCACAATTTCCAATTTTCATTTCCCTTAGTCCGACGCAGTAGAAGAGAAGGCACAGCTATGCCACGTTCTCACCAAATCCATAATGCAAAGTACTGGTAAACCGTGCGACAGCAGCCATCCACCAGCTGACAGCGTCCGTGATTATCATATAGCCATCAGACCAAGTGCCTTATCTAGGACTTCCATGCTTACGCAACCAACCAGACAACGCCCAGCATGCTTTTACAATGTGGCCACGGCACGAGTGCTCCTCACCAGTTACAACGATTAGATTCACCCGGCTGGCAACACTCGGCTCGCCGCAATGACGTGCTGCATTCGCTGGTGGCCTTTGCAGCTAAACAGTTTTAGGACGCTGTTCTCGACACGCATGGCGGCTGCATGGCCGCCATTATCCGCCATGGTTACTCTCTGATTGGCTGTCGAGAGGTCATGTGCTTTGAAATTTGTGACGGGAAGCGGAAGCTTTGCAAAATGCAATTTTGCGTTTTAATCAAGATGACGAAACGTGACGTGGAGCTGCAAATTTTATGGACTAATACATTTTTTGGGTCCTTGGCAGCTATATTGCAACATCTGTGCTTTAAAAAGAAAGTGAGCGGTAGCGTACAGAAGCCAGTGCAATGCATCTGCAATTTTGCGAATATGTGGTGGCGATCCAAGATAGCCGCCATGCCAGCTTGCTGATTGGCTGAAGGAATCTCCCGCGAGGAGCGTCACAGGAAGGGCTGTTTCGTAAGCGTCATTTTGACGATGCCTGACGTTGCGCTGCGCCGCCATTGCTGAGATTTTCCGCTATAATTTGTGGCGTGACGAGCCGCGCGAATTATGCTAATGAGCAGTCATATGCAATGGCAGCCGAGAGGAATGCGTATCGCCATATGTTTCCCGTCGTTCGGCGCCATAAAAATGTTTCGTTCATAACGCGTGCTCATATTATTTGCATCGCTCCCGGGTGGTGTTGCCATTTGTGTTTGGGGCCATCATTTTTTGAAAGAACGCATTTATACAATATAATATTGATTGAACTTAGCATACTTTCGGCAATGTTCTCCACTTTTCACTGCTGCACTTGTATTGTAATAAAGATTAATGCCTTTTAACACAATCAAAAGTTATGACAACGGCGTCTTTCTAACTTATAAAAACAAATTTACGCAAGGCGGCGCCTTGAAGTTTCCTCCCACAGTGCGTGTAACCAGCGAACTGAACAAGAGATGGCAGCGCCGGCGCTTGCGTCGCGCTAGTCGATATCTGTGGCGCGCGCAACGCTGTCGGTGATATTCGGCCATTTCTCAGCCAGCCGAGTCAGGCTGAGTCACTTGCGTTTCACGAGATAGCGATAACGTGGCCTAGAACGCGCGCGCATCACCACTGGTAGGTCGCGTATGTTGTCTCAAGGTAGAAAAGCGCGTTGGCGCCAGCATACGATGACTCATTCCATTTCCCGGGGACACGCATCTTACCTAATAAAGCAGACGACGGCCTGTACGCAGCAGATGATGGAAGCGAGAAGCGTTTTGGACGGAATAGTCATGCGCTTTGAGCTAGCTGCTTTATTTTTATAGCGGAGGAAAACTGTTTTGCTTTACCGAGAACCTTACGTTCAGCGCCTTCATTTCAGTTTCTTAGGCAAAACGTCTAGTTGGCGTCACGTTACGAAAGCAAAATGGGGCCATCGGCGCCATTTTATGCGCGTCGCGTCACGTCACGCATCGAAGAAAATGGTGGAACGTCCACAATAGCGCCCTCAGTATAGCGTAGAGCAGCATACGCATAGAGCTAGCGTTAGGATTGCGCGCTACGCACTGCGCGTGCGCTGTACGTAAATGGTGCTGGAGGTCTTAGGTACGCATGCTAGTTTCGGGATTTAGCGTTTAACGCTAACGCACGCAAGGGGAGCCTTATGTAGGGCAACATGATGTCACTTCGAGCCGTCTGCTTTGGATCTATCGAGCCGTCGTCCTGCCTTTTCGGCTCATTCGTTGCCCAATAATGCTCGCATTCGCTTTAGATTTGTCTGATGATGCTTCGACAGTGGCGAATCGGTGGCAAATGGGCGTTCTTTTCGCGATACGTTCTCAGTTAGCAGCACAGCAGGCATACGAGAGAGTTTGCTCATGTTTGCTGTAGCCGCGTTGAGATTGCGCCAAAGCCTGCATTTCACTTATTCGATCGGTTCAAAGAATACGGCCACAAGTCAAGCCGATACGAGTTACGTTTTCTGCGGCAAAACAAAGTAGAGAGTGATCGGTGCTGTGGACACGATGCGTGTGCGCTTTACGAGCGAAGACGACGTGAACCTCGTGAAGGAGGTGTTCCCCTCGAATACAGAGACTGTGGCTTTGAATAGGCTCGACTTATTGACACACTTGAGGATTCGGCATTCGATTAGCTAGACATTTCGTATTAACTTGGCTTGCCAGTACTTTTGTGTTTTTACATCTAGATGGCACCATTTAGGTTCCTCCGTTAGCGGTAGCATTTTGCTCCGTTCGGTTATTCTAAAAGGCTGCTTTGTGCCGCACACTGCAGTCTTTCATAGCGTTAGCCTTGCGTCGCAAGCTAACGCGAGCGCACGCATTTTACGTTATACTGGAGCTGTCTAATAAGGCGAATCTAACTGCCCTCTCCTTCACTTTACTCCACTAAGCCAAAGTGTCATACTTTTGTGAAACCATTTACTCGCTCTTTCCCTTTTGATTTCATTCTTCTCCTTATTTTGTACGGCAAATATTTTTTTCGATGCTGGCCTAACACACTGATCCTTCGTGACGGTCGCTGTCTGCCTGCCATGCCAGCTAATCACAGCAGCTTGATTGACCAATCTACAGCACCACGGCCTCTCCGCACCTATTGGCTGCTGCACTCCCTTTGTCGTCCCAGAGAGCTCTGTCACGTGGTGCAATGTGAAAGCGGCATGCGTGGTTATACGACCAATAAAGGGTAAGAAAATTCTGGACAATCGTTCAGCAGAATGCTGAGCGGAGTCAAGAGGAGAGGGGGGATGTCTTTTACTGACATTTGCAAATGCACCGTGCGGCGTTGAAAAAGTGGCCAGTTTCTAGGAAACTCATTGCGGTGGTGAAGCAGCGCGGCTCCAACACACGGCCTCGGTGATAGGCAGTTGCAGTTTTCAAGGAGGCTAAGTGTATTGCTCCCGTTCATACGTGATGCGCACAGATTGCTTGCTGTAGTTTTCGAACCTGAAGAGAAAAAGACAACATTTTGGAATTTTCCGGCTTTTTTTTTTCATTTGTTCGTCAGGCGTTCTGCGTATGAAAGCAAGCGTTTTATATTTCAATGTGCGCTGCAGGTACGAAATTTGATACAACGTCCCATCGACTGGCTCCGAAAAATACGACAAGAAAAAAATTCTGGCTGCGGCGTCAAAAAAGATTCAGTTTCACACGGAACAGTTAGTTTATATTATCGCACTTATCGATAACGAAAAAAATAAAACTCACCACTAATAAGTACGCTGCAGCAAAGGCTGTTTTTACTTTGCCTTTGAAGTAGAGGAGTAAGTTTCTGTCAATGCACCGAACACCTTAATAACATAATGTTGAAATCGACAAATTTCTGTCTCAAAAGTGAGCATGCTCCAAGCGTATTTCATTGTCAAGCGTATTTGTTGGTTTCAACATTATGTTATTAAGGTGTTCGGTGCTGCGACAGAAACTTACTGCGCTACATCAAAGGCAAAATAAAAACAGCCTTTGCTGCAGCGTACTCATTAGTGGCGATTTTTATTTTTTTCGTAATTGACAAATGCGTAAAATAAACTAACTGTTCTGTGTGAAACTGAACTTTCTTTTGCGACAAACCTAGTTGTTTGTAGTAATTAGGAATCAATGATTGCCCTTAATGATGGTGTACTTGGAGAGAGCTGGGCAACACAGGTGCGCTAGGTTTGTGGTATAGCACCAACTGCTCAATGTTAGTAAGATTTAACGAAGCTATTAGGAATGAGTGGAATTCATCGCAGATGCACTTAATTAGGCTCTTGGGCGCTTGAAAGTCTTGGAGATTCTGCTAAGGTGTAACATTCTCCTGTGTAATTCAACTTAATTAGCGCGAGAAAGCTGAAGTATTCTCTTACTTTAATGATGTCAAGCACTGTAGGGCTTGCTTGGGCACTACACGATATTCACTATTCGCACTTTGCGCTACAACTAATAAATGTCTATCTACAGGTAAGGCAATCATCATGTCGGCAGTGAGCCACAGGAAATCTGTGGCCGGTGTATTGTAAGGATTGTTCTCTTTCTATTATATTCCTTTATTATTATCCACCATTGAGAATCGATAGCTCACGACCATAAGCGTCACCGGACCGCTGATGAAGAGTGAAACGAAAGGGCATTGGAATAGAATCGTTGCATTATTGATATCCTTATTTCATCCGTATGCCGAGGTTGAGGACCTATGCACGCTTGGCAATCCGCCTGTCGAATTAAATCGGGTACAATCGGCCACTAGAGAGCACACAAACACACACACACACACACACACACACACACACACACACACACACACACACACACACACACACACACACACACACACACACACACACACACACACACACACACGCACGCACGCACTTACGCACACACACACGCACACGCACGCACGCGCGCGCACACACACACACACACACACACACACACACACACACACACACACACACACACACACACACACACACACACACACACACACACACACACACACACACACACGCACACACACACACACGCACGCACGCACACCCACGCACACACACGCGCGCACACGCGCGCACACGCGCACGCACGCACGCACGCACGCATTTGCACTCAGAGTGAAACATTACCGCGTTGAACATATTAGCCAACCTGTGGTAACGAAAGAAAATAGTTGTGATAAAAGTGGCCGACTCCCAAAAGGCACACCGTCTCATGGCGTATAAAACGTAAATGGCTGTGTTGTTCCCGTCTTTTCGCTGCATCCACGTGGGTAGTAGTTCTGCCGTCAAATTCACCGCACTGATCGATGACGAATCCATGAGAAAAGCATTTCTTTCGACCACACAACCAAAACAAAAAAACTGCGAGGGAGTTCCGCGAATGAATATTTAGCTCTATTTCGACGGCGCGGAAACGCATTACTCTCCCGTTTCAGAGGTGGGTGCATTAAACGCGAGACGTGGCGCGCTTAGTGACACGCCCCTGATGCACGACCGCACTGCAGACTATTCACCCTTAACACCTGCAGTATCGACAACACGGGTGTTCGAGGCTAGCACGTACATTTCAATCATTTTGCTTTCGCTTTTGTTTGCAGGTATACGACCACGTAACAGTGGCCTGACTTACGTGGACACTGGCTAGAAGCTCCGCATTGATCATTTTGACACAAGGCGCACAATATGCTTGCAATAAGTTTGATGTATATTCTTTATATTAACACCCTGTAATCTTTATAATCATGACTATAGAGGTGATTCTGATTGTGATTACAAGTTTCTGTTGGATATAGAAAGATAGCATTTAGGAAAGAAAGGGAGGAAAGAAAGTATGATCATGCCCTTTCCGGGAAAGCAATGAGAAAGGAGCTGCCCCTTATCACGCGAGTATGAAGCTTTCTTACGGATGTGAGAAATTTACAGGATAGTTTTTCCTATAAAGGCAACTACTTCATCAGCTTCATCGGACGGAAGCGTTCGCACTGCATCGTACACACTGCGCTCGAGGATTGTGCTTGCGCGGCTATATGTATTGTTATCAACGCGGAATCGGTCGGTCTATAAAATTGTACGGCTTTCTTCGCAGTTCCGTCAAACAGCGCTAGGGGGGCAAGCACCAGAGTAATGATTACAAGCACGCAAGCGTCACTAACATCTCTGTTATGTTACTTTCACAAGATAATGATTTTTTTTTTGCGAATGTGTCTTTCGTGTTTTCCGCAGTATGGTGCAAACCAGGCGATTCAGAAATCTATTTGGTTTGTCGAAACGCGCGTTGTATGCGATTTTCAATGCAAGTTTGTGGCACTAACGTAAAGTGAGGAATATCGTCGTGCAGAGTGAGTTGAACCCCATTAACGGAGATTGATAGGAGCTGGCAAGGCACGAAGGTCAGCGAAGCTCTCCAGGCGAAATTTCGAAACGGCGAGGGGCGTAGTGCAATCCGAAGGAGGAGGACTACGAACAGTTCACCACTATGGACCAAGATAGCTTTAAAACGTACTTCTCCTTTTACTTTTCTTTTTAAAAAGTAAATGATTGCCTGATACAATTTGTCTGCGGCGCACTCTCTCTGCTGATAGAGTCAAGTTAGCGGATTGCTAACATTGCTATTTTGCGCCTACAGTTACTTGACTTGCCTTTTGAAGTGGAAATGCGTTAACGCACCGCTATAACCTTGCGTCATTGCGATTATGTGGCTCAATAACACTGCATCAGCACTATGTAATCATACGGCAGCGTGAACTTAGTTGTCAATTTTGTGAAAGGAAACAAGAAAGAGAGCTCTCGTTCGTATACAGCGACTCGAGTGAAAAACGCCGACGCTCACATCAATCTCGGGCCAGTCGCTTTCTACCACTTATTCCACTCCGTGACGCTGAATCATTGGGGGCGAGATAAGCCATTCCAGAAGGCTTCTATTTTTAGCCGAAGAGACGTGACAAGAAAGAAGCACAAATATCGAGCACCCTTGGCAAATTTTCCTTTCTTCGACGTAGACATCAAGCATGAGGCCATATTAAGAATCGAAGGAGTTTCCCTGGATGAAAACCCCGCTTTCAAGAAAGATGAGCTTCGTAATGTCTCTAGCAGCATTGTGTGCCTCATTCCCGAGTAATTATATTGCAACGTACCCTGCTTTGAAAATTTTAATGCCCTATTATCGCGCAGAAAAATTGTCCAGTGAGGTTGCCTGGATATTCCGCCATCTCCATGTCTACGCTTAAATTTTGTTAATGAAGCTCAATGCTCGCACTACAGTAGTAGTTTATTGTAAGAATAGTTTCTTGTAGATCTTAAATAAAACCCAGCTGAAGCCGCATTCAAGAATGTGTTGCCAGGCTCTGATTTAGGCATCGTGCAATCACTTGAATGCATTCACTAGGTGCCCCCAGGCGCCTCTTACTCCCACAGTTTTCTCATGCTAGCTTTCCTTCTTCATGCTAGCTTTCCGAGTCTATTTATCGCTAGCGCGAGGAATACACTCGTTCTATAACTGTCACAAAGCGTTCGATTTAGAAGCAACTACGCCGCGCTAATGACATCGAATAACACATCACTGACCGCAACTTCCGCGACTGCGCTTCACGTGATGTCCCGTGGTGTATGTAGCCTAAGGTACTCACCGAAAACGATGTGTTGCGAACGTTGTTGCGTTTCGCCTGCGACACGTGGTTTTGCCGGCGCGACTGCGGCGGGGCGGCAGACATTTTGGCCCGATCGTCGTCGCCGCAACACTCATCGCCAGGTGTTTCCAGGCGCGTCTGCGGCGATGCGACCGCCTAGGGATCCTCCTCGCATTCCAGTCATTGTGCCCGAAACAGGCGATGCCAAAGCAGGGATCTCATTCCAGTTATTGGGCCCGAAACAGGCGATGCCAAAGCAGGGATCTCGTTCCAGTCATTGTGCCCGAAACAGGCGATGCCAAAGCAGGGACCATCTTCTCGTTACAGTCATTGTGTCCGACCGGCAGCGCCACGACAGGGTGCTACGAGATCGTGCGCAGCGCCACGACGGGGTGCTACGAGATCGTGCGCAGCGCCACGACAGGGTGCTACGAGATCGTGCGCAGCGCCACGACAGTGTGCGTCACCATTAGCCCATTGTACATTCACGTGCTCGTCTTTTGAGGGGTTCCTTCTTGCCCTCAACTGCGAGAGTATAAAAACAGCTGCCCCCGGACGCCAAAAGGAGGGCTCCGATTTCTTCTGTTGAGTGAAGTGCTCTCCCGTCTCTCTACTTCGGTCAAACTGACCGCCAACTCTTTGCGATGTTAAAATAAACAAGTTGTTTCGTTGTTACCAGTCGACTCATGCTTTGCCGGGACCTTCGGATGCTTCCAGTTGTACCCCAGGCCGCCAGGCCAACGCTACCCTTGGGGCTTGCGACCCAGGTACAACCACGGGCGTCAGCGCCGAGTTCCCAACAGATCGTACCAGCGGTCAGATCCAAACATCTGGTTGCCAGCGGTGAGATCGCCTCCGACTTCAGACAACTGTCTGCCAGCGGTGAGATCGCGACAACGGAGGCCAGCAGCGAAGAGATGCAGTTGACTGTATGCTGAGCAGCTCAACGACGATCCGGGAGCAGTGCAACGAGCCCTGTGTGACGACTGGTTGCCTGCAGCGGAACGACTGCGCGGAATTCCTGCCTGCGAGGTTTGGTGAGTGCGGGACTTTCTTCTTCTGAGCTTTGCCAGGCTTTTGTTAGTGTTAGAAACAGAGCTGGTAATTGTGGTTGTCGTTGCTGCCGGGTTAGTTTGCGGCAAGACAATAGTAAGCAGTAGAGAAAGCAGCATTCAGAGCAGCCATGGATTTGAAGTCGTTGCGCAAACCGAAATTGTTGGAGCTTGCAAGAGAGTTGGGTCTGGATGTCTCAGACAAACTAAGAAAACCTGAACTGCTAAAGGCTATTCTTGAGTTAGAGGCTGAGGATGACGAGCTGTCGGAATGCCTTGAGACTATTGAGGAGAGGTCAAAAAGACAGGAGCGCGAACTTAAAGAGCAAAAAGAGAAATATGAGCGCGAACTTAAAGAGCAAAAAGAGAAACAGGAGCGCGAACTTAAAGAGCAGAAAGAAAAAGAAGAGCGCGAACACGCTTTGGAAATGAAGCGTCTCGAGGTAGAGATGGAACGCGCTCGTAATGGAAGTCAGGCACACGGTGCAGGAGAACGAGTATTGTTCAAAATGACTGACCTGATGCGGCCGTTTAAGCTTGGAGAGGACATTGGTTTGTTCCTGGTTAACTTTGAGCGAACGTGCGAGAAGCAGGGGTTCTCTCGGGAAACGTGGCCACAGCGCTTGCTCACTTTGTTACCCGGCGAGGCGGCCGACGTAGTCGCTCGCTTGGATAGAGAGGAGGCAGAGGATTTCGACAAAGTAAAATCGAGTCTGCTAAAAAAGTACCGGCTGTCTGCGGAGGCGTTCCGTCGGAAGTTTCGGGAAAATGAGAAAGGCAGAAGTGAGTCATATACAGAGTTTGCGTATAGGCTTATGTCGAACATGCAGGAGTGGCTCAAAGAAGAGAAAGCGTTTGGTGACCACGATAAAGTTCTGCAGTGTTTCGGGCTAGAACAGTTTTATAGTCGGTTACCGGAGAACGTGCGATACTGGGTCTTGGATAGGCCAGACGTTTGTACGGTGGCTAAAGCCGCTGAGCTAGCCGAGGAGTTTGTGACGCGTCGAGCTCGCGGAGCTAAGGACGGTCAAAAGGGTGAATTTGGCTCGAAGTATGAGAGGCCGAAGTTCACACCCATGAGATTAAAGGGGGACACGCGTGGTGCGGATGCGAGCGAAAGCAGTCCGACCAACCGTAAAGAGACGGCGGCAGCCAAACGCAGAAAGCGGTTCGAGATGAGGCGAGCGCGCTTGTGTTATACGTGCCAGAAGCCGGGTCACTTTTCGGCGCAGTGTCCGGAAACAACACCAAAAGTTGTGTTTTTTTCAATAGGCAGCACGGACGAGAACATGAAGCTTCTCGAGCCTTACATGCGAGACCTCCTCGTGAACGGGAAAGAGTGCCGAGTGCTTCGCGATTCCGCAGCTACGATGGATGTAGTTCACCCATCTTACGTAGAACCCCATATGTTCACGGGCGAGTGCGCATGGATCAAGCAAGCCGTGGAAGCTCATAGCGTGTGTCTGCCGGTAGCAAAAGTGCTTATTGAAGGACCTTTCGGAGCGCTTGAGACAGAGGCGGCAGTGTCATCTATGCTGCCACCCCAGTACCCGTACCTATTTTCAAACAGGTCCGATCACCTCCTGCGCGAGAAGGGGCTTTTGTTTGGTGAAGCTAGTGTTCAGGCCTTAACCAGATCGAAGGTTCGGGAGCTCGCTGCAAAGGCGGTGGTTGCGGGGCCGACGTTATCAAACAACGAAAGAGGGTCAGAGGCGCAGCAAGCTGATATTCAGAGCACGCCCGAACTGAATAAACTTGAGTCTGTAACGTTAAAGGCGCCAGATACTGGAGAGGAAAATCCCGATTCGGGAAAGTTAGAAGAGCTATCTACTGATTTGCTCATCGCGCCTACGTCAGACGGACTTGATAGGTTGCTAAAAGTCAGCCGGTCGGCTTTGATAGCCGAGCAAAAAAAGGATGGCAGCCTGGAAAACGTGCGCTGCAATGTCAAAGAAGGTATCGCCAGGAAAACTGCGCGTTTTGTGGAAAGAGGTGGAGTCCTGTACCGGAAGTATCTAGACCGAAGAGGAGTGGAGTTCGATCAGCTGGTCGTGCCTCAATGCTATCGTCAGGATCTGTTGCGCTTGTCACACGGGGGTTCGTGGTCCGGACACCTAGGAGTTAAGAAAACTAAGGACCGTCTCTTGCAAGAGTACTATTGGCCAGGGTGTTTTCGGGACGCAGACCATTTCGTGAGGACATGTGACACTTGTCAGCGGGTGGGCAAACCAGGGGACAAATCGAGGGCGCCGTTGAAATTGGTACCTATCATTACGGAGCCTTTTAGACGGCTCGTTATTGATACTGTGGGACCTCTGCCGGTAACAGCCACGGGGTACAGACACATTTTGACTGTGATCTGCCCAGCGACAAAGTTCCCTGAAGCAGTGCCGCTTAAAGAACTCAGCTCAGTTGAGATAGTTAATGCACTACTGTCCATATTTGCGCGAGTTGGTTTTCCTGCAGAAATTCAATCAGATCAGGGCACAGTGTTTACTAGCGCTTTGACGACAACTTTTCTCGAAAGGTGTGGGGTAAAGCTGTTACACAGCTCAGTGTACCACCCACAGTCGAATTCCGTTGAGAAGCTCCACTCCGTCATGAAGCGCGTGTTGAGAGCGTTGTGTTTTGAACATCGAACTGACTGGGAGCTGTGTCTGCCTGGGGTGATGTTTGCTTTAAGGACCGCGCCGCATGCGGCTACGGGGTTTTCGCCAGCTGAACTGGTGTACGGTCGCTCGCTTCGATCTCCGCTTCGCATGCTTCGAGAATCGTGGGAAGGTAGGGGCGACGACCCAGTCGTGGTGGAGTACGTACTTAAGCTCCTCGAACGCTTAAGAAGGGCACAGGAGTTGTCAGGTGAAGCAATGGCAAAGGCCCAGCAGAGGGCCAAGGTTTATTATGATCGGACAGCCAGGGCCCGTCGTTTTGAGGTTGGCGATGAGGTCATGATATTGCGCACATCGCTAAACAACAAACTAGACGTGCAGTGGGAGGGCCCAGCGCGAATTGTTCAGAAACTGTCGGACGTTAACTACGTGGTAAGTCTGCCAGGAAAGCGGAAAGCACAGCAAGTTTACCACTGTAATCTGCTCAAACCTTATAGACAAAGGGAAGCAGTGGTGTGCATGATGGTAAACGTTCCTGAAGAGCTTCCGGTCGAGCTTCCGGGACTAGGCTCAGTGACGAACAGGGAAGACACCGGTCAAGTCATTAGTGACCTTATCAGTAAAGCACCGCTGTCGCCTGAGCAGAAAACCGAACTACACCAGCTATTACAAGAGTTTCAAGGTCTGTTCTCTGAGAGGCCTGGTAGGACTTCTGTACTTACTCATGATATAGAACTTACCTCCACAGAGCCAGTACGATCCAAGGCGTATCGGGTGTCACCCCGCCAGAGCGATATTATGGAGGCTGAGGTAAAGAAAATGCTACAGCTCGGTGTTATTGAGGCAGGTGAGAGTGATTATACCTCCCCTTTGATTTTAGTTGAGGTACCGGGCAAGGAACCTCGTCCTTGCGTCGACTACCGCAGGCTTAATTCCATCACTAAGGATCAAATTTATCCGATCCCTAACATCGAGGAGCGCCTTGAGAAAGTTAGTAGCGCTCAGTTTATTTCCACCCTAGATCTTGTCAGGGGTTATTGGCAGGTTCCACTTACAGAAGAGGCTAGTAGGTATGCGGCGTTCATTTCACCAATGGGAACATTCCGTCCTAAAGTGTTGAGTTTTGGTTTGAAGAACGCGCCATACTGTTTTTCAAGCCTCATGGATAAAGTGTTGCGGGGACAGCAAGAATTCGCTTTACCGTATCTAGACGACGTAGCGATATTCTCCGCATCCTGGTCTGAGCATATGACACACTTGCGGGCAGTGCTAACCCGCCTGCGCGAAGCGGGCTTGACAGTCAAGGCTCCTAAGTGCCAGTTAGCACAGGCCGAGGTTGTCTACCTCGGTCACGTGATTGGTCAGGGTCGTCGCCGCCCCTCTGAAATAAAAGTGGCCGCTGTGCGAGACTTTCCGCAACCGCGCACCAAGACCGATATTCGGTCGTTCTTGGGTGTCGCCGGCTACTATCAGAGGTACATCCCTAGGTACTCTGATATCGCGGCTCCCCTGACGGATGCTCTAAGAAAGACAGAGCCTCAAACAGTCGTCTGGGACGAGACCAAGGAAAGAGCTTTTAGCGCCCTAAAGAGTGCCCTAACAAGCCAGCCTGTGCTACGATCGCCAGACTATACAAAAGGGTTCATTGTTCAGTGCGATGCTAGTGAGCGAGGCATGGGCGTTGTACTGTGCCAACGGGAAAATGGAGAAGTAGAACACCCCGTCCTGTATGCTAGTCGTAAGCTGACCAGTCGTGAGCAGGCGTATAGCGCCACCGAGAAAGAGTGTGCGTGTCTCGTGTGGGCCGTTCAGAAATTGTCATGCTATCTAGCCGGCTCGAGGTTTATCATTGAGACGGATCACTGCCCTCTCCAATGGCTGCAGACCATCTCTCCCAAAAATGGCCGCCTCCTGCGCTGGAGCCTCGCTTTACAACAATATTCCTTTGAGGTGCGTTACAAAAAGGGGAGTCTCAACGGTAACGCCGATGGCTTAAGTCGAAGCCCCTAACGTAGGAATCAGCCTCAAAATTGTTTGTTACTAATGTTTTTCTTCCTGAGGCAGGATTTTTTTTTAACATATTGCTTTTGTTTAGTGTTTCAAAGTGATGATATGCTTTCTAGTGCAATTTTTCAATTTGTGGACGCGTTCTGAGTGATGCTAGACTACTGTAAGGAACTAGGCAGTGGTATAAAAAGGGGAAAGAGCCTGGCAGGGCTTAGTGAGGGTTGTGCCGTGCTTGCTGACTGAGCGGTTGAGTTTTCAGCGTAGTTCTAACGCTTGCCGGGAACGAGAACAAAAATGTGAACTCTCCCGAAGTCACTTTGCAGTGTCCCGTGCGAACCTGAACGAGAGAACGAGGCCTTCTCTGTGCGCTGCGCTCAAGAAACGTCGAGGGACGCCCGACTTCGGTTATGAGCATCATCGAGCGACATCCCTCCGGACAGCGGATGCAGTCCCCTGTCCATCGGGATCTCCTTCCCCCGGCGGGGCGGTCTGTTGCGTTTCGCCTGCGACACGTGGTTTTGCCGGCGCGACTGCGGCGGGGCGGCAGACATTTTGGCCCGATCGTCGTCGCCGCAACACTCATCGCCAGGTGTTTCCAGGCGCGTCTGCGGCGATGCGACCGCCTAGGGATCCTCCTCGCATTCCAGTCATTGTGCCCGAAACAGGCGATGCCAAAGCAGGGATCTCATTCCAGTTATTGGGCCCGAAACAGGCGATGCCAAAGCAGGGATCTCGTTCCAGTCATTGTGCCCGAAACAGGCGATGCCAAAGCAGGGACCATCTTCTCGTTACAGTCATTGTGTCCGACCGGCAGCGCCACGACAGGGTGCTACGAGATCGTGCGCAGCGCCACGACGGGGTGCTACGAGATCGTGCGCAGCGCCACGACAGGGTGCTACGAGATCGTGCGCAGCGCCACGACAGTGTGCGTCACCATTAGCCCATTGTACATTCACGTGCTCGTCTTTTGAGGGGTTCCTTCTTGCCCTCAACTGCGAGAGTATAAAAACAGCTGCCCCCGGACGCCAAAAGGAGGGCTCCGATTTCTTCTGTTGAGTGAAGTGCTCTCCCGTCTCTCTACTTCGGTCAAACTGACCGCCAACTCTTTGCGATGTTAAAATAAACAAGTTGTTTCGTTGTTACCAGTCGACTCATGCTTTGCCGGGACCTTCGGATGCTTCCAGTTGTACCCCAGGCCGCCAGGCCAACGCTACCCTTGGGGCTTGCGACCCAGGTACAACCACGGGCGTCAGCGCCGAGTTCCCAACAGATCGTACCAGCAGTCCGATCCAAACAACGTTGATAAGCCCGACATGCATGACAGGCGTTCCCGCTTTGAATCTTAGGAGTCGGCATGTACGACTACGTGACATTCCACCCCATGTCGGTAGTGGTAGCACAATGCCCGTATGTTTAAATTGCGGTGTTGGTAATCCAGCGATGACGCGCGTCGGTATCAGACTTTGTTGTAAAATCTTGTAGTAGGATCTACAGTAAACTCATTTGCCAAAAATGCTCACGCCATAGCTCAATGGTTGCAACCTCCTACTAGGCGAGCCCATCTTTGACTGTGACAAAATTCTCGTAAGTAAACTGCGCCACACGGCGGCGAGTCGAAACAACAGAGCGTGTAGGCCGAGTTTTTTTCTGAATGCTGGTTGCGCAGGTGTCAGTTCTGCCGCACCGCATTAGAGTTGATGTGTTTGTGAAATGTATTGCGTCATCCGGTGGGTTAGACTACACAAGGAAAGGTGGTACGACGAAATGTATTACGATGAAAGTGCTTTCGCTGTTTTCCGCCTGGGACGAATGCATCCGGCTTGAGAATCCGTAACATCATGCTCAAGCGTCGCATTCAAAGTGCTACTTTAATCGACTCGCATCGCTCCACAAAAAGAGATCGAAGTAAAATATTTCTGATGAATTCGAAGTATGCAAGACAACATTTGCAAATTTTGAATATCGTCAGATCTTGGTCATATTTATGAAGTCTTACTGAATCATACATCGCACCAGGGACCGTATTCACAACACGCTGCTACGTTGGAATTGTTAGCATTTTCCCAGCCATTCCTGATAATGGACACATTATTAGCGAATGCGGCGAGCCCACGGCCAATAGCACTTACGAAGAAAAATACTTGTGAATTAGGCTTCAGACGGGAATATATTTGACCTTACGCAAAATAATTTTCTGATTTAGGACAAGCAGTTCATAGAAAAAGACCTTTTAGGTTATAACACATTATCGGAAACAGCCCGCTGTTCGAATACCACGAAAGCAATACCACCACTATTAGCGTCTGGCTCTCCACCTCGCGATATTGGCTCACCAGAGGAGTAATTCTGCGCGAATTTGGCGGCCATCTGTCCCTTTTTCACTATGAAGGATCTGCGTGACATTCCAATTTCAAGAAATATCCTTATGGAGAGTGCGTTTGCTATCGAGACGCAGCAAGGCAGCACTAGCGTCGTGGAAGCGTTCCTACTTATCACCTGGACCCGACGGTACCACACTCGGCCCTCTTGCCACCTTCGCCCAAAACAGCTAGACGCTGCTAGAACGTGAGAGGTAACCCCTGTGGGTGGCATTTTAGCCCCCCATCCAGTTAGTTAATTTTCTTGGAAAGGTGACGATAGGATCGTCCTATGGCACCTAGAGTAGCACTTAGACCACTCAGAGAAATGCAATGACAACAAAGATGGCTCCTCGGGACTCGAAAATAATTATGCAGCAGGGACACAATTCACAAAGCTTTGTGTTCATAAGGGGTCACTGCCAGGGGACTGCTGCATTGACTAATCATATGTCGAGCATCCGGATTCTCTGGAATTTACTTTTAGAAATCACTTTGGCCTTAGACATTTTCGTGAACATTGGCCTGCATAATCTGGAGAAAGTATTTTAATATTTTAAATCCCCTTCATTCGTTGTGATCTCCAGCCCACCAACCACGTGTGACAAATGGTCTTCACACTACCGAAGCCGCCCTAATTTATCTAATGCGCCCAGGACCAGCGCGAATTCCCTGCAGCGTGGTGGTGCAAGACCATAGTTAAGTCGCCATCATCACAGGTACACTGTGAAGGTGTTGGTGACGATGACCATTGTTTTCTAAGGTGTGTCGAATTTGACGCACAACTTAAAGTAATTATATATTGATTGAAGCTCAAAATTGCCTCAAACTCGAGCGCAAGGGACATCTTGTTCCAGCGAGACACTGGATATTGAGGGGACGATTTGACTCTTCATAAAATTCCTCCGTGACACAGAGTAAGTGTGGATGGTGAGCCATGTTGGTCCACGTGTAATGACTGGAGCGCAGCCTGTTGCATCCTGGTTCAAATCCATCGTCGCGATTAGTATTCCGTTGTATTAACAGATGGAATTTGATGGGCTTCCGACACTACGGTGCTTGAAAAGTAATGCTCAGGCGTATGAATCGCCGGCAACATTTGCAAGGCTAGGTCCGCCTCACAACAACAACAACAACAACAACAACAACAACAACAACAACAACAACAACAACAACAACAACAACAACAACAACAACACCTTTCGCAGTGACAGTGCTGTGGCCGCAAAGCACTCAGAGTGGACATTTAATACGCGTATGTCAGGTATCTTTTTCTTGCTTTTGCATGCCCGCCAAACTTTGCATTACTGCTGCTTTTAAGGTAGCAATGGCCACACTTTCGATTTCAGGCATATGCTTGCGTTGACATGCAGCGTGCTAGCAGAAATAGGTACATGTGTACACAGAGGCTCCGGCCATTACCATTTTATAGATTAATAATAATAATATTTGGGGTTTTACGTGCCAAAACCACTTTCTGATTATGAGGCACGCCGTAGTGGAGGACTCCGGAAATTTTGACCACCTGGGGTTCTTTAACGTGCACCTAAATCTAAGCACACGGGTGTTTTCGCATTTCGCCCCCATCGAAATGCGGCCGCCGTGGCCGGGATTCGATCTCGCGACCTCGTGCTCAGCAGCCCAACACCATAGCCACTGAGCAACCACGGCGGGTCATTTAATAGATTGTTTAGGATGTCAGAGAAAGGCGCAATATATATATGCATAGCTACACCAGAGAAGGAGAGAAAGGATAAGTAATAAAACAATTCGTTCTTTTTTCACAAATTGATTCAATCCGCGTAGGCATCGCCACTAAATGCTCGAAAGAGGAAAATTCCCCAAACGAGTGACCATCGGACGAAACTAAGGAAGTTAAGGAAGCTGGCTCTCTTAAGGGAAGCACCGCCATAACATTGCCTCGAAACACCACACTCGTGGCAGCCGTTTCCGCAAACGCGTATGAAGAGCCGCCGAGGCATGGTCGGCATACGGTGTACGATTACTGCGGGCGGCAATCGCCTCTCCTGTCTCTTTCCCGAGTTCGTTCTCCCGTGCCTTAAAGGAAGAGCAGAAACGGTTGCTGCAATGTGGCGGAGGGTAAGAGAAACAAGTAACGCCGCCCATCGAGCGTGGGACACACGCCGCGTCCGAATGTAACGATGGCTCCGCGAACGACGTTGGACGCGGTGAAGACTGCTTCCGTCTCTGCGAGTGGGGAGGGGGGAGCATTATTAAAGCGAAAAGTTGGCCGGACAAACTTGGAGGGAGGAAAGGTGGGGACGCCGCGTAGATACGACGCGGATGGGGCTGCACCGACAGGATCGCGGAAAGATAGCAAACACTACAGTGTAGCATCAGATGTATATAGTGAGGCTCGCTTAAGAAGTGTGCGTTCTACTGCAAAACGCGAGGCTCGTAGGTTCATTGAAGAAAGAAAGAAGAAGATGGAGGAAAGCATTATTTATGAGCGCGGAATGAACAAAAAAGCAGGAGAAAAAAGACATCAAGGCAGAGAGTGAAAAGCGCCCGATAAACGATACTTTAGCGTCATCCACGCAGAGTTTCTGGCTCCTTTCCGTTGCTCTATAGCCAACTCGACGAAGCGCATTCGACGATATGGATGCGTGTAAATCCGGGACGGCCGGACGATGTTGCCGCGACCTGTGTAGAGAGCGGTGAAGTGTGCGCAGAGCACCGCCCGCTTTCCACGGCCGCCCTTCCTCACTCCGTCTATTTCCTGCGTCTTCCATCTTCGAAAACTGCTTTCTTTTCCCCCACATTCCTCCTCTCTGCTGAACTCTTCCTTGTACCTTCTCCGCTCATTCCGTGCTCCCCTATTAGGTGAAGCACACCCACTGAAGCATGTTTAGGAATCGTGTCCCTTTTTTACTTTCTTCTTTAGGAAATTTCTTCCTCTCTACATTGCCCCCCTTCGCCGTGCGGCTGTTCCAATCGCCTCCTCACTTATACAACCACCCTCTCATGCTGGCAAGCTATTTTGCGCAATGCGCCCTTCCCCCTCACCTTCCGCGTGAATCAATAACGTCCGTGCGTGCGAGGCGGTTCTCGAACTACGGTCGGACACGCCGAGAATCGTAAATCTGCTCTGGAAATTGAGCCCCCCCCCTCTCTCACCTGCACTCACTGATTTTCGTATCTTCTTTGCTTGGTCTCACCGCTCTATGACTTTGTCCTTAACTCGTTCCTGCTTCTCAAAATTTAGCTCTTCTCTACCAGCCCCTAACTCGTATACCTCATTTTTTTCCTTTTTTTTTTGCTAGTGGAAGGTTTCTCTTCATTTGATAGACACGCCCTCCAGACTGGTGCCCTCGAGCTTTTTGCGGAAAAGAAGAAATTGTAAGGAACTGCAAAAACCATGGACGAGGATGGGCAGGTTTGTGTCCGCTTTGTCTCGAAAGAATGTACGGGTAGAAACGCTACTCGGCCGATGTCCCTCCTCCGCTTTCACCAAAGACATCTCCCTCTAGGAGGTTTCCACCCTTCAGAAGTTCTAGCGGTCTCTTCAAATTGTACTGGTGCACGGAAACGGACCGTACGGCGGCCCCAGTCACCTGTGATTGTGGCCCTTACCAACGGTCGGAAAGCACTTGGGAGTGTGCATTGAAAACTCAGACTCGCCGCTTGTTCAGATAGTCAAACGGCCTTCACGAATAGGGCAGCTATAGGTGGTGGTATAACAGAAAAGTACAGTTCGCTTGTGTTTAGAACTAGCACGTGCTTGCTTAGCCCACAACCTAAATGTTCAAAGGACGAAAGTAAGACATACTTGTTAAAAAGATGAAGCATTGTTTAATCATGAATTCGACAGAATACCGTCTGGTCTGGATGAGACATGACAAAGAAAGACCTACACCGACCAAGTAAAACTTATTAAAGGACAAGAAATTTCGTCTTCCACACGAAAACCTTGTTTATACTGGGGCGAAAAGGGATGATGTGCCTGTTTACACAGGTTTTAGCATGTGGCGCAAGCACCGCGCGTAAGACAGGGGAACGGTTCCTTCGTTTCGATTGAGCGTGTGTTCTGTTTATGGTATCTCGAGAGACTCCTGATAAAGACTTCCAGTTTTTTTTTCGTGCCGAATAGAGTAGATTTCATCTAGTCAATATTGTGCGTAGTCGTTGATGCGTGCTCTGCCAAAGCATTCGAAGCCACTCTTCCCTTATCCACATCGTCTTGATGTTGGCGCCGCCGCTGTTTGAAGTGGTCTGTCTTCCCTACGTAGACACAAGCGCAGTCTCACAATCAAGCACAGCGCTTGATTACGATTGATTCTGCTGCTCTCGACGCCGATCCGGCTTTACTAGAACGGTCGCCATTTGATGTCCCCAACTTGAAGAGCCTCCTAAGTCTCTGCCTAGGAAACACCTACCTCTGTTTCTGTTACAAGCAAGTCCACGGCACACCAATGGGCGCCTCTGTCTCGGTGACCGCTCTAAATCTGACACTGGAATGGCAGGAAAGTCGTGTGCCGGTACCTGAATTTGTTGTCTGTGCACACTGATGCTTACAAGAGGTCAGTTGTCGCCTCCCTGTTAGGCCGGGCGAGCCGCATTTGCACAGAACCTGAAGACCTAAATTCCGACGTGCAGACAATCCGGAAAGATTTTTTGACGAGCGGTTACCCCCCTGCATTCATGAATGCTGTGGAACACCGCTTGTTCAACCCTTTTCAAGCTGACAGTGCCCGTTTGAAGAAACATACTTCCATTCCTTACGTGCATGCTCGGGATAAGCGAGAGATTATCACGCGCGCTGCGTAAATATGACGCAGAGGTGGCTCACGTTCCTGTGCGCAATCTGAGGCACGCACTCGTTAGTGGGATGGACAAGCTGCCGAAGGAAGCCTTTCCTGGCGTTTTTTACTGGATCGCTTGTGCGAACTGCGGTTTGCGTGCACATAGGGGAGGCGGGCAACTTCAAACAGTGGCTGCGCCAACATCAAAACGATGTGGATAAGAAAACAGTGGCTTCGAATGCTTTGACAGAGCACGCAGCAACGACTACGAACAATATCGACTGGATGAAATCTAGTCTGATCGGCCAGGAAAGAAATTGGAAGTCACGTCTGCACCAGGAGTCTCTCGAGACACAATCAACAGAACACGCGCTCAATGAAAACGAAGGAACCCTTGCAACGTCCTACGCGTGATGCTTGCGCCACATGCTAAAACCTATTTAAACAGGCGCATCAACCTTTTTCGCCCCTTTGGGAACAAAGCTTCCGTGTGCAAGCCGAAACGTCTTGTCCTTTAATAAGTTTTGCTTGGCCGGTGTACGTCTTTGTTTGTCAGCAAGCATGGTTGCAGGCCATGCTTTCCGATAAATTGTTTTTATTCTTTTATACCGGGGCACGCACGACGACGCTAGGGGGAAGCCACTGATAGTTTGCACATGTTAATGGCGTGCCATTATGGCTGCATGACGTGCTTTTCCGCTCATGGCTTCGGAGACGCGATTAACCACGCAGTTCCGGAGATGTTAAACTTTATTGATACAGACAGAATCGGTCGATCAGTCAACCAGAGCTCTCTAGAGCTGGTCAATCGCAAACTGCACTGCCTTCGCTTTCGCCTGTATGAACACAATGATTTCGAACTTTGTTTCAAACGCTTCCTGTTCAGACAGAAAAAAAGAAGAAAAAAAAACGTGTGCGTGATTCGCTGCAAATGATGCCTAAATGTGCAAGCATGGCGGTGCTACGTCAATACACGGCATTAATGCCAATGGCAGCCCTCGTAGTAATGCCGAAATAGTGTATTTTTTATTTTTATTAAGTAGTGTATTATATTTATGCAGACAGCATGATGAGATTATGTTGCTGAATGCAATACTAAAATAGTGTCACTTTTTTGCGAACCCCTTTATTCAGTAAGCACGTCTCGCGGATAAAATTACAACATTATGAAACATGCTGACACTATCTGCAGTCGTCTGCCATGATAAGGAACCTTCATACGGACGCCTATAGTTCAGTGCGTTTGTATCAACGCTCCTTATCTGCTCGGTGCAGCTTCTGCACCGAGCATTTCTGTCGTCCGTCATCCGGAGGAGTCACGACTGCAGTTTTCTCGCGGTCGCGCTCGCCAACTTCGATTAACCAGTATTCTCACTTAAGATCTAACGAGGCAAAGAACTGGGTATGGCGTGGACGGTCAAAGGGGTGGTAGATTCTTGACAGGGGGGCAAACATCTCGTTTGGTGACTTTGTTAAGCCGTCGGTAATCGATACAGAAGCGCATTGTGTTGTCCTTTTTTATCAGAACGACGGCGACGCCCACGTACTTGTCGAAGGCTGAATCACGTCTTTAATCAGTATTTCTTTAACTTGACGTTTAATCGACTTTTTTCCATTGCCGATGCGCGGTATGAATGCTGACGACCTGGTAGCGCCGACCCTTTTTGTTAAGATACGGTGTTTCTAAACGAAGGTACGCTGAGCTTTAGATTATGTGGAGAAGCAGCCAGAGAGTTCCCTCACGAGGGCTAAAGTCGCTGCTTCTGCAGTTGCAACAAGCCGGCATTAACGGGAATGGCTGGTAGCATTTGTCATGTCCGGTGAAGTCACATCTAATGTGCCGACGTGTGAGAAGTCAGCACTTTCGTTGAAGAAGGCGGGAGCGATGCTTCGAGGGACGTGCTGAAACTCGCTGCAGAAGTTCTTCAGCAGAACTAGCGAACGTTTGTTCTGTGAGAGAACAAGGTTTGGAGCTATGTAGATATACTCTTACAGCAGCAGCGGAATATTTGCTTCGTTAGTGCAATCGCAGTCGTCGAATGCGTCACAGGTTACAAGGGCTAATACGCTACTCCTTGGTGGTGGTCTAAGATGCGCAAGGCGTTCTCATGACTGTCGTAATTGCTGCTTGCCATGGCGTGCGCCATCGCAAACGTCACCCGCAACTCTTGCAAATTTATGATGACTCTATTAGTCTGCAGGAAATTCATTCCCCGTGTCAAGTCCCTCTAACAACTCTGCAGGGTAATGAAATCACCGACGTACGTAAAGCCGCGAATATTCACTCATGTGGCACACCCGCCCGCGGAATTTAAGAAGTGGTCTCCTGCGGTACGGATCTGTGACTCAGCCCACTGGGTAGAAACTTTCTTTAGCTTGCAGGCAAAGCCGATGCTCATAACAGAGCTGCCCTCTCCAGTCTTGATTAAAGCTTTTATTTCTTCGTTGTCTGCGGTTACAGGAACGTCAGACGTTACCACTTCTTTTGCGGCACGTGAGTGTATCTGCACATCGCTTTGCTGTGGCGGTTGTCGCCGTAAGGGAGAGTCTTCTGTACACTTTATGTCAGTGGCCTAATTTTTAGACGTAGCTCGACCAAGTTTTTCCTGCCCCCGCGACTGGGCGAGTGGCGCCTTGGAACGCCATGAGAGTAGGCCTGGCTTGGGGACCGGTATCGAGCACGTGACGACGAACGTGGTTCATGGCGGCATTCTTCGAAGCAAATTACGACGCTTCGCGAGGAAGCTGTCGATTTCCACGCGTCGCTCACTAGGTAACGGAGGAGGTGCAGTTGGAGAGAACCCACGGAGACCCACCAGGCGACAAGTACACGTCTTGTAGATGTGTGCGGCTTCGCCACAACGACAACAAAGAGACCTGTGGTCCGGGTTTCGCCAAACGTCGCTTTTCCTTCGTCGTGTTGTAGCGAAGGATGGCGGGGTGCGAGACCTGAAACATACTTCCATTTGTTCAGCGGGGTGCACGAGGCTAGAGGAATTGCCCAGCGGAGGACGCCGCACAGCTTCCGCATTTCAGACACGGAATGTTGCCCTACGGGTGGGTCGGCTGCCCCCATCTTCTGGAGTTCCTCCTTGATGACAGCCTTAATAAGCACTCGTAAGAAGGTGCTGTCATTACTTAGAGTGACGGCAGTGAAGTTACCTGGAATGACGATGTCATGGTTGCACTGTTTGGCACGCTGTCGAAGGGCTTTTTTTCCATAGTTTTGGCTTCGGCGAGAAAGTCCACGAGTGTCGTCGGCGGGTTGCGCATGAGGCCGACAACGATTTCTCGCTTTACACCTCGCATTAAGTGACCTACTTCTTTTATCGCCAGCCATAGAGGCGTCCGCGCATGGGAGGAACTGAGCCATGTTCTCCACATAGGCGGCCTTTGAACCTCTCATTCGGCCTTGGAACCGTTGCTAGGATCGCCGATTCTGCTTTCTCCTGTCTATCCGCACTGGTATAAGTGTTGCGAAATTGCCGACGAAATTCGCCCCACTTTGTAAAGGTCGACTCGTGGTTCTGAAACCACGTCCTTGCGAAATTCTCGAGAGAGAAATACAGATTGCGTAGCATGCGCTCGTGGTTCCAGTCGTGAAAGTTGGCGACCCGTTCGAAGTGGTCAAGCAAGTCGTCGGCGTCTTCAAGAACGCCTCGATGAAACGGATCTGGCGTCCGGGGTTTGGTTGATGATGCATTGCCCTGGAGTGGTAACAGTGGAAGGTGCCGGATTCATTGTCTTCGCACGCTCAGGTGTGTCTCAGACCGTCCTCGCACGCTGAGACCATGCTGTGACTGGAGTCCCTGAAGGTGACGGCTGGTACGTACACCCGGCCACAAAATATTACGGACCATGATATCTGAGATAAAGCTGAATATCTCCGCAACCTCATAATGCAGCCTAGTATGTCTATGTCGGGCCCCGACTAGATTAGACTAGCAACATTGTCGTATACAGTTTTACTGGCTACTGCTACAGGCTGCTCGGAAATTAAAACGTTTTGTGAGATACCGTGGTCCATAAACTTTTGTGGCCGGGTGTACGTGTACAGGGTTGAGCTCCGTCAAACTAATCACTGGTCTTTAATCGGGGGCACTCCCGGCGATTGTATCATCCACGCACCCTGCACCTCCTCCAGAAGAATGTTACGAAGTTAACAAGCGAGGCCTTTGCAAAACCATGTTCGGTAATTAATGGTAGATGCAGATGTATAGCCTTAATGTCAGTGGCACATACCCACTCTGGGGTGGTGGTGGTAACAACTTTATTGAGATTCTGCTCAGTTATCTGGCAGGCCCGAGTCCTAGGTTGGCCCCTCACGAGGAGCGACCCTTTCGGCCCAGGCAACGAGGGTTTTTGTCGTTTTTCATCCGGCGTTCTGAGCAGCTCCTCCCGCGTTTGTTGTGAGGGAGCTGGCAGGAGCGACCTGGGAGAGGGTAAGCCCTCGCACCCCCAAAGAATGTGATTTTGGGTAGATAAAATTTGATTTGTGTAATTTTGACACATTGGGTTCCATTGCCCGTTGGTAATTATGGCCAGCCAATGTGGGCAGGGGAACGACTTAGTTTGGATTCGACGCAGGATTGAGGCTTGCGCTCGCGTGAGGCTTGCGTTTGGTACGCGTGCTGTATACAGCACGCGTACCACATGCAATTTGTGGCTCTCGTTCAAGCGGCCGATGGCCGCAGGTGCCAGCTTACCTCGTGTCACTATAAGCAGTCGCAAGCTCGGCTTCTATAAATACTGTAAAGTGCATAAGTGCAATGGCCGGCTGCAAGAGAGAGAGAGAGAGAGACAGGAGCTTTGCCACCTTTTATCGGAAATGAATTTCAAGCATTACTTTCGTCGTTGAATATGATTGTGAGTACACGGATCCTCCCGCGGTAAACATTGGAAAGTCTGAGAAAACTTCAAGGACACTCGGCTCAAGAATGTGTTCTATCCACTTCTTTGCTTCAAAACAAATTCGTACACGAAAAAAAAAGTACGCGAAATCCCTCAATTAGCGCAAAGAAAGCGGTTCTAGCGGCGCCGAAGACAGATGTTCGAGCGGCAGAAGACGTCAGCGCGGCGAGACTAGGTGCCAACAAATAGGGTCGAACAGCGGAGGTTCCTACACGAGAAGCAAGGTCGCAAATGAGGGGAGTAATGGCACCCAATCAAAGAGGGCAGCACCGGAGATACCCACGACCAGGGCTCCTACGTTAAGAAAAGAACGAGCCGATCGACGGGCCAGGCGCCGGCGTCTGGGCGGTTCATGACAGATAGTTCGCCAGATTTCATCGCGCTGCTAATCCTTCAGGTCTTGGACACCGGCGGCCGCAGGGAAGCGGTGCGTGATGAACGACTGGGGATTTCGCGCCTGGCCTGGCGTACATACATAGAGCCGAACGAATCCTTCTTGTACCTGCGGTCCATCGCGGGGGGAGAATCATGGGGAGGGCGGAGAGTGCGAAATTGGCGCGAACATCATTGAGAGTGCGGCGAAAGCAAAGGTCTGGAGGCTCTCACCGTTGATTCTGCGTCGAGCGCTTGCCCGGATATGCGTGTGTTAGAACGAAACAAGAAATAAAAAAAATCAATATCGCAAGAAATTTGGTGCTGTGTGGTAGATAAAGTTCTTCCTTTCTTCCAAACGCTGTTTCTTTGTATTTCATAGCTTCTCACGACTCCTTTTTATTATGCTTTACTTTCATTATTTTACATTTTGGGACAGTATGGACTAGACAGGTAACTGGCGTAGTGAATACTCTGAGTATTGAGAAGGTGAAGTGGAGTTACGCTTACCATGTAACACTGATTCGAGAACACAAGAATGAGGGCACTGGGAAAGGTAACGCTGTCGAGGATGACTGAGAATTAGGTTGTATGATAAGGTTAGCAATTTTGCAGGTATAAGAATCAATCAGCCTTCGTAATTATAGATAATTGGGACTGGTCTTTGCGTAGCAGTACATATATCATAGCACGATAATATTTATGAAGAATTCAGCTTTATGTAATATCGGGACTCTTGTGTGCTGCACAGGAAGGGCCCCAACAACTTCTTAGTGATCGACTTCCATTCGTACTTACAGGGGAAAAAGGGTGGAACACTCCGAGAATGAACTGCTGGTTTTTGAAATGACCTACGGTTGTTTAAGAATTTCTGAAAAACGGCCGTACACTGGTTTTTTGAGCGTGTGTTGACTGCAATAAGCTGAAACGCTAGCATTGAGGTGAAAACCGAGCTTGGAATATTTTAAGTTCGTGTTCAAAGCGGAGGAAAATGGTACCAGTGAAGGATGTAAGCAATTTTATGGCATCATTTGCGCAGATTCAGTTTTTTTTGTGTGTAAACAGCCTTCTAAATCGCAACTGTGGTTTTCTCGATATATTTCAATCGAACCGCTACTTTTAATTTAATTAAAAAGATTTCATAAAACGCTTGCGGATTCCAAGTGCTGGCGGAGTGGGTTGAAGCGAAGGTTTCATTGGTGTTCTTGAAGAACGGTGTTCATGCTTAGCTGTCATTTGCAAGCAGAGACCCGGTTGGACACACTGTCACTGAACCACCTTTGCTAACACAAGCTCGTTGCGCTGGATCACGCACTTATGATTGATTGCGACGAATGAATAACGACGAAGAAACGACGACCATGCCATGAAGAAGACTGAAGGATGACGAGCAACGGCAACGATGGAATGGCGACGACTGCATGAAAATGAACATGATGTAACGAACACGACAGCATGACGATGACGGCGTGACAACGATGGCGTGACAACAACGTAGTGAAATTGGTAGAATGGTACCGATGGCACGGAAAATAGGGTGTGGTAAGGACGGTGTGACGAAGTGAAACATGGAGTTTTAATGACGATGAAGGCATGCCAAAATTATGATAACGATGATAAAATATTGACAATGATATGATAACAATGGCATGCCCACGATAGTATGATAATGGAGGAATGACGAGGACTGTATTAGGAAGACGCCATGATGACAATAGGAATCATTGCGACAAAATGATGGCAATGAAACGACCACCATGACAGGAAGACGACTGTCTGGAGACAACGCAATGACTACGACGGCATTACGATGATGGATTGACGATGGCAGTGTGATGGCAACGCTGGCGTCAAAACGAAGATATAATGACGATGATGTGATGACAACGTGAAGCTGTGACCGGAAAGGCGCCAGTTTTATGACGACGATGTTGTTACGAAGGGAATTACAGAGTTGGAATGAAGATGACGGCATGACGACAATATGAAGTCGATGATATGACAATGCTAGGCCGATGACGACTCTATGAATATGGCATGACGACAATGTGATGATGACGGCGGACTCGCTATGCCAAAATGACGATGATGGAGTAACCACGATAGCATGACGACGATGGAATGGCGATAAACGACGTGAATGACGACCAGCATGAAGGTATCACAACGACGGTTTGTGGGCGCTGGGGCTCACGTCCGCACTTACGCGCATTACCTGCCGCCTGAGGCTGCCTCGATTAACAGTATATCGGGTGTTTATGTGCAATGTTTCTGGTGCAGGCCGATCGTACAAGGCTGTAGTCAGTAGCCAGAAGCGACGAAAATCATGCGACGACGACGGCGGCGTCATAGAAGCATTGCTTCCAGAATTATCCACGCATTCAGTAAGAGCCGCCTCTGATAACACAATATTCGGCGTTTGTTTAAGGCCAATCGTCAAGGACTCTAGCCAGAAGCCAGATAGGAAGGCAATGGTACGTCGACGATGGCATGATGACATTACTTTCAGTATGACCCAAGTATTCGTGAAGAGCTAATCGAAGACAGCGGCGAGCAGCAGTAGCAGCTGGAAAGCCTAAGGAAGAGCACCCGCAAGCACACCCCACTACACAGCGATGGGAGGCAGCACTGTCGAGCTCCGACTCGACGAACCAGCTCGAACTGGTCAACCAAATGAGAAGGGCAGATAAGGCCGCTGGACTCCTGGACTTATGGAACAGAAAAGAAAGCTTAACTGTAACAGAGTACGTTGACCCTTATTGGGCACAAGTAGAATAACCCTTTAAGATGATTGCTAATATTAAACAAGCACTTATTTTACCTGGAACCAGTTACCAACGCTGCTATTTCTTTAGAGTGCAGAAGCCGCCGAGCTATAAAAAATCGCGGCTGCTTGCTATTTGATGAACATTGTTGACTCATTTTTGCATTATTCAAGCCACAATATAGCAAGGGAGAAAATCAGTGGCGACTTTGTGGTAAATGCAAGAAAAATGCGTTAGTATTACGTCGCACGTCTTCGAGGTCCAGAAAAGATGATTTAAACCGCGTTCACCACATTCCAAAGGGATGCTCAGGAGCTCACTTGGCACACGTTCTGCTTTAAGAAGTTAGGGTATGCCCGTTTCGTTTACAAGCGGCACTTCCATAGATAATAAATAACTAGGTTGTTTCTGACCTAAAAGTATGTTATTAACACGCATGCGAATAGAAGCAATGACTCAGTACCACATAGTTTAGTGAAGTTTATAATATTTATCACATCGTCTTATAATGGCACGTAAGTATCATACCAGAAACACAATGTTGGTGCAGTAAACTGTGCTCTGCAGAAATAGAACAAACCACAAAGTTAAACAATGCAACGCACTACAATAACCAGCAATTGCCTATACGCAACCTGCTTCTACGAACGATCTTATAAGTACAGGTACGTGGCCGTATGCTTTAGGAGCAAAGATTGTACCTGTGGGCATCTATGTAACCGGATAAATAACAAAGTTGGCAACCTGTACTTGAATAACGCACTAACTTGCAATTTAGTTGCAAGTTAGTGCCCGCCCGTCGTACATATTCTTCTCTTTAGGTGCTCTCTCTCATTCATTACGGTCACTGCTACGCAATACCGGCCAGCTTCACCTCACACAAGTGCGCGAAAGAAAAGCGTCTGATCGCCCCGCAAAGGTGCACGTTGCTATCATGATATGTTATGTCGTGACATAGGTATGTTCCTGACGATATGTTCGCAATCAGCTGTGTTAGGGTAAAACATGCGAAGAAAACTGCTCATTCCCGGTGCTTACTGCGTTTCTTCTTTTCTTCCCCCCCCCCCCCCCGCACACGCTTGTGCAACACCTTTCCACGGTGCAGAGGAGCGCACGAGCATTTCGGTGAACGAGGGCCAGCAGACAGAGCTGCCGTGCGTGACCCGGCAGCCGGCCTTCAACGGGACGCACAACGTGCAGCGGGTGCGCTGGTTCCACGAGCCGCACTTCCGGCTGGGCCGAGACGTCATCTACACGGTGGACGTCGGCGGCCAGAACTCACCCTACCCAAGTGAGCGTGGCTCCAACCCTAACCAGGTGCGGTCACCCACCGAAGCTTTCTCGCGCCTCGCGCGCCTCGCAATCACATCATTGCTTCGGCCCGGAATATCCCAGAATTTTAACGCATGGATCATGCACTATACGAGAATAATAATGAAACCGTACCGTTCGCTTATTAAGGCGCATACGGTCTTGTCATGGATATACGTGTGCGGAAATTTGGTCGTGCTCTCTCGGAATTGAGGACGCAGACGACTCCGATGGCGATCAAGAAGCTCAATCGCGATTGAATGAATTTGCATGGAGCAAACTCGCGATCGGAAATGCCTGCGTAGCAGCACTCTATACAGATCTGGCTAGGTGACTATCAATATTGCCTGTAGGAGAGGGACATCATACGATGCAGCTGGAGATTATGTGCTTGTTCGCTGCAGTATGAAAGCGTTGTTCATATAGTTCACACAAATATAATATAATGAGTCGAGTTTGGTGCTGCCGCCTGCCATGTGATGTTTCCATCACGTGAACGCGAACGTGACCGCATTTGTCCCGGCTCCTGGCTTGTAAGCTCAGGCTTTAAATTAAAATCACCCGGCATGAAAGGAGCGATGAGGGTGCCAAGGCAGCAGCCACTTAGTTCGAGTTCTTGAGAGAAGCGCTAGTGAATTCTGTATATTCTGTAAACTTCTGGCGGCTTACAGTTGTCGCGGTGCATTGCCAGCACTCACGTTTGTCTCCGCTTCTCGTTTCTTGGAAAGTGAAAAAAAAAAGCCTATCCCACTGCCTTTTCTTCGTGCGATTTACCCATCCAACCGCGCAACAACTCGCCAGCATGATTCGAGGACTAAGCGGACGCCCAAGAAACGTACAAAATTTAGCAAGTTAGCGACATACTTCATGGATAACTTGGACTATACTAAAGCTATAGATTCACAACGAGATTAAGTTTGCAAGCTAGAAATCAACACGCCACATTTCATTGAAATAATAGCATTGACAAGGTCTCCATTTTACCTGTGGAAATCAATAGAGTAAGGATTCTCACGTCGGTCGTGGTGAAATAAGAAGAAAGCACGTAGAGTTAGGATGCGTTCACAGTAGCGTCAAAAACGTGCGCGGCATGCCGCAGGGGGCAGAAAGCGTGCCACAAGCTTTTTTTCTGCCGCGGAGAGAATCGGTCTTGTTGGAGCTATTTTTAGAGCCAGCCCTCTTGCCGACGATCAGTGAGTACAATGAGGAGCGACCAATTTACGCATGTGGTTTTTTTACATTATAGCCCCTAATTCAGACGTATACCTTTACGTATCGTGACGTGCACTGACCAATGTTTTGCGGTCCACAATTTGCAGGGCATGTAAGGGGCAACAATCTTCTGCTGGGAACTGGAGCAACTGGAAGAAACATTGAAATGACAAACGCGATAGCGTGCAGCCGGCTCTTATCACATGCTTGCCGCCAGTGTTCTCTCTACATAGCCATAGAATCTAATGGGAATGTTGCCGAGCGAGCCGCAGTGATTTAGTCATCAGCGCATTCGTCACGTCGAGCTTGGCAATACAAATTACGGCCCTTGTAGCATGACGTCATTAAACGGAAAGCACAGGCCTCGAAATATCTACGTGGCGTTGCGCGTAGCCGCGGTCTGCGACGATATATAGCTGGCGATAGGGGTATAGAGTAGGAGCGCTTGATTTGAGTATTAACCGATGCTTTAATCGGGTGTCCCTAAGTAAGAAAATCTTTTCGTTGGGCTTGGGGCCGTCTTTAAATGTTTGGCGCATTTGTGTGCCCCCGGCAACGCGAATGCAAAAGGACTCCCAGTGCCTCGAGCTCGCCCGCTTTGCCAGGGAGGAAAGCTGTGCAAAGTGAGCTGCAGCTCTACGCAGGCGTGCTGGACAATGGGAACGCTATGAATATTACAAGTAGTGTGGTCTTGGGACTCTCGGACCTCGGCAAGCTTCATTCTTCATAGTTACGAACTAGGTAGCCTCAGTCGTCATTAAACACCTTGAGTCTCGGCAGTTGGGACACTTCTGGCATAATTTTCCCTCAGAGCATCATCGTTTCTTTGCCAAACGGCCTTGTTTCACCGGCATTAGAAATGCAATTACCCCAGAAATTATGCATCTACCGCGAGAAATGATTAAGGATGTGTCCGTAGCCATGTTAGAACCATGATGACGCTTTCAGTTGACAAAGGATCGCGCTTCGGCATCTGTAGAAAAGGCAACCGCCTTTGTCTCACTGCACTTACATTGTATCACGTGGATCACTCCAGATGGGAGCTCTTTATACATGGAGTGATCTTACGTCATTCTTACGCTATTACGCCAGTCCATGGGAAACGTTATTCAATGGAAACGCCATTCTTACGCCATTCCATAGAAGCGCCCGTGCCATAAGTGCAATAAAGTGTAACAGCGGAAATCAAATCCAGGTTGTGGGTGGAAACCTGCGTGATAACAGAAAAACTGTGAGCATTTAGCTGCAACATCAGAAAGAAATACTGAAAGTCAATGTATTTTGGAGAGGAATGCGAGTGTCCTTGATCTTCATTACAACCGGTGTTTCTTCAGACATTACAGAATTTTTTATCACCAGTGGCTGATAGCAGTCATTGAGCTGGATCACTCAAAGAGGTGTATATACTTGTACGAGAAACAAGAATTGATGCCTAACCAATTAATAAAATAATTTATTTACTTTTTTAATTACTTTACGGCACATATCGCAATATAGAAAGTGGAACCGCTGAGTTCGGAAGCCACATCGACTTGTAATTAAGTCTGTTGTAATTAGTATTGAGGTATAAATTCCCAAAGTGGGCGAAGAAATACATGAGTGTTTCAGTTACGCTTGCGCTTTAATGCATCGAATGGCGGTTTTAAAAAGAAAGGTAAGTGCAAGGATAGTGCATTTCTACCGTAACTTTCACGAAGGAAATACCGAAATCCGTGATATTCTTGGAATTCGTTCCAAGTGGATATGCCTTGCCAACTCACCGGTTACAATTCGTAAATTGATATACGTGTTCTAAAGGGTCCCTCAAACAATTCTTATCAAAGTCTAACAATGCATTAGAAGTAAAAATAGTACTATTTCGGACATACCTCAATGCGATCAGCAAAGGCGGAGTTGCGCGCGCTAGAAGATCGCCTTTGATTCATTTCGTGGTCATCCTGCTGCTTCTTCAATGCCTTGCACTGCCAAGGCAACGTTGACTTAGGCAGCGAGAAATAACATAGACGGAGATTCCTTGTTATTTCGCGCTGCCTAAGTCAAGGATGCATAATGAATTCGCCCAGCAAACCACTCTTCTAAACGAAAAGGCGGAGCGGGACATGCCGACAACGCTCCGCCCACAGGGTTTTACACAATACCTATTAGCGGGAACACTGACGCTGGTGTCTACGGGGGCTGCAAACGTGGTTCCGCCCGCATTGCACCTGCCTAAACTTCGTCCATCTCGCTGCAAACACCTTCGTGACTTTGTGAACTAATCACGTCCAACAAAGTGCTGTGCAATAGATAATGAAATAAACATTATTCAAATTGCGGTATGACAGGACTCGAAGAAGGTCCGCTAGCATGGAATCCCGATGTTGAAACCATTATGCTGGGGATGCATGCATCGACAAACGGCAGTAGAACACTTTTATAAATTTCTCACGGGCAAGCCATCGCCCTGAGAAGCTTGGAGCGTTTCAATTTGAACACCTCGAAAGTCTGGAGCACTGTACTTATAGAGTAGTGACGTTGCGTCTTCGCAGAGTCTTTCTGTGGCATTACAGCCAAATCAACGCGCACCCGCTCGCATGTGCGGAGCTTCTGCTCTTGTGTTACTACGCCATGTAGTGCCGACGTTTTGCTGGCGGTATACAACTCAAGGAAAGCCAGGCATGAACTACAGAAAGCCAGAAACCCAGTCAAAGCAAAAACGGAAATCATTTTCTTTAGCAAGCTTTTTAGTTTCTAAAATAGATCTTTAAGAAAAAATAAAAATAATAATTGGTAGGGCTTGTTTCACGCTAAGCAGCTGCCAGTTGCTTACGTTCGATGACAACATGCAGATGCTTAATAAAGAGATGTGTGCTCTGGCTACGTAGCTTTGGCTTCGCTGCTACAGAAAGTTATCGCCGTGGTATAGATTGCTCTGAAATTTACGACAATGAAGGCAGATAAGGCGTAATGAACAAATGTGCGTGCGTGTGCGTGTTTGTATTTGTCTCTCTGTGTGTGTGCCTGCGTGTGCTTAATCGACAGTTCGACATGGTGCTTGCGAGTAGGAAACTGTGTTTATTACTTTTGTTTATTTCAACAAACTTCATTACCGAAGGGCTATCGCTAGAAAATGGCAAAGAAGGAGAAACAGGAAGCAGAGAACAGAACAAAATGCAATAAAATCAGTGGTTAACAATATGCAAGAGGGATGACGGCCTAAAGTATTATATGGTACTATAGAGTGGACAAAAAATTCGCCAACGGTTACAATACGTCCTAATGCGAAATTTGAGCGGAGCTCTACACGTATTATTATTTGCCGATATATTGGCTGTAGTGGACAGCCTGTCTCGTGCAGCACTTCGCAAACGAACCTAAGTGTGGCGCGAGTGCTCGATAATTTGGACATTGCGAGATCCAGCGCGTGGGTGACGCGTGGGCGCGATTCACAGCAGCCGCCACCGACAGGCCTCCCAGAAGGCGCATGCTATTCTGGCACCATCTCGTAGCCATCGTCGTCGCGCTACGCTATTCGTCTCACCCTTTCGCCATACCCTCCTCCTCCGCTTTCCTCCTCACTTCTTTCATCGGCTGCTGCGCCGAGCGTTCACTCTTTGATCTTTCGCTGCGCATCTTGTTAGCTTCGTTACGTGGACGACAACGCTCGCCACAGGAACGGGCGCCTAATAGCTGCGCTCTGAAGACTGCATTTAAGCGCATCGGTGCGGTGGTCTAAAGGAGACATGTTCAACTCACGATGCTTTTTGATGAATGTAGGTTTTCTGGGTGTGATGTAGTTGCTATGTAGAGGAAATCGTGGAGAGCTATCGTGGAGAAAAACATCAAATCGTGGAGAAGAACATCAACGGCTACACGTGACGACGGGAAGAGAGAGTAGCAAGCTGAGGATTGCGAAGATGGGAGCTAAGCTGGAAAATACCTGTCGAAGCGACTATAAACGAAGCGTACAGCTTCCTTCTGGAGAGTCTGTTTTGTCTATATCAGATTTTTTGTCTGGGTTCCATACGACCGAGCCACACTCTAATACTGGACGACCTAGTGTTTTATGAGTGAGTAGCCTTGTGTTAAAAGGATCCGGACGTAAGGTACACCCGGCCGCAAAACATTACAGGCCGTGAAATCTGAGAAAAAGCTGAATATCTCCCCAACATCACAACGCAGCCTGGTGTTTGCAATTTGGCCCCCGACTAGAATATGCTAACAACAATGTCGTATACACCTCTTCAGGCTATGATCCCGTGGTCCGTAAACTTTTGTCGCCGGGTGTACGTTGATGATATCGTAGATTTCTAAGCGCGTGACTGCCCATCTGTCCAATTAGATGTGACCAAGACAGATCTTTTGAGAATATAAGACCAATGTGTTTATAATGCGACACATATTCCAGTGGAGTACCATTACACGAATAAGTGAAATGAGGGGGGAAATATCATTTAGTAAATAACATATGAACCGTTATATGGAAGTCAATTTGCACCCGCCAGATCTCTCACCATAAGTGAAATGATAAAAATAAACATTAAGGATGTTGTGATCATTAGGAATTTTAATCATCATCTTCATCGTCAGCCCATTTTTGTCTCCACTGCAGGACGAATGCCTCTCGCGGCGATCTCCAATTAGCCCTGCCTTGCACTAGCTGATTCCAACTTGCGCATGCGAATTTCCTGATTTCATCATGCCACCTAATTTATTGTCGTCCTCGACTGCGCTTCTCTTCCTTTCATACAAATTCTATAACTCTAATGGCCTCCGATTATCTGTGCTAAAGTGTACATGGCCTGCCCAACTTTTTTTTTCTGTTAATATCGATTGGAAAATCAGCTATCCCTATTTGCTTTCAGATCCACACCGCTCTCCCCCTGTACCATAACGTTATACATAACATTTTCCGTTTAATCACTCTTTGCGCCGTCTTTAACTTGTTAAGTAGTTTATAGTGTGTAACAGCATGGAATGTTTTCTAGAAACCTATGAACACTGCGTCAGTTTGGTCTTCTACGTCTACAGCCTGCATAATATTATTACGATATCAATGAGCGATGCACAACAGACGAGTCACCACGAGAACGACGAAGAAGTTGGTCGGTGCCCTTGGCACGAGCGAGTGTCAGCCTGGCTGCCTGGCTCCAGTGTAAATAGCGTGCAAATGGCGTCTTTCGTCTGTGTTTTTCCACACGTAACAATATCATGAGTGGATTCACTAAGTTTCGCCAGGGTGCAGAAATTTTGTCGAAAGCCGTGTTCAGCGTCACATAAAACATTATTTGTCTCCACCAAATAATATCTTTTTATATTACGTGTTCTAGTCGCTTATAGGTGTAAGAAAAATGGGTCTATGATTCAAGAGACTGTTTGTTTACAGATTTGTACAGCGGATTACCTTAAGCAGATTTCTATGATGAAGGGTCTACAGACGTTCTATAATCTATAATGAGTATCTAGTGAGGAATGCATTTTCTATATCGTCCGCACTACATTTATTGTGGAATCTAGATTTCAAATCAGATTTACCACACCCGGCTCAGAAACGGTATTGTCGTTACTCGAACTTTGTGACTCCTAGCAAAAGGGGAAGTACGATGGGTGAGTGATTGGTGATCGGTGAGTGAGTTTTATATGCGTAAGCTATAATAGGAGCACTGGTTCAAACTGTGCCATTTATTACAAAGAAATGAGCGGCAGATTCTTTAGGCACAGCATGAGTCCAGAACTTTTAAGGATTATTCTTTAGCAAACCCGGAAGTACTACTTGTAAAAAAATCACGAACTGCACTAGTTTTACTCCGAAGTTCCTCCATTACATTAAACATATTGGGAGGAAAACTATCGGAGAAAACTTTTGAAACGAAGCTTTCTTTGTGAACCCTGCGAGACTTTGCTGACAGCACCGGCGGCTTCTGCTGCTCTTGGTAACTTTATTAAGACACACCCGCTCATGGTACATCTTATATTTAGACGAATGTGGTCATTCAGCCGCGGGCTACGTAACAAAACAGACATTTCAGTAGTCTGCCCAATAAAAATTACATTATTACAACATTTACAGTAGCTCCCACGTGTACGGCATGGTCTCATACCACTGTCATAAGCGCCGTAGT
Source organism: Dermacentor variabilis (assembly GCF_050947875.1). Lineage (NCBI taxonomy): Eukaryota > Metazoa > Arthropoda > Arachnida > Ixodida > Ixodidae > Dermacentor > Dermacentor variabilis. The sequence goes on along the minus strand of NC_134569.1, from coordinate 163,364,959 downwards.
TCATCTTGCCATGTCAGAAACGAAGGGATCATACAGAAATTCGCCAGCGCGGCACGTTGCTAAAGCACGTAGATCATTTCCACATGAAAATTGCTTATTAAGAGTTGCAAGGCCGGCGCAATCCTGTTCGAAGAAACAGATGCGGTAAGAGTGGGAAATTGCATAATGGCTTTTGTAAGCCACCCTGTAGCGCCGCGACATCGCAATAGCGCCAAATTACAAAAGCGCCCAAAACGGCGCAACACACTCAGAAAACACTTCTCGCGTGGGCGTTTTGGCGTTTATTCTCGCAGAGAACACACACAACAAGAGCTACGAAAGTGTTCGGGTGGCTGAACATTCAAAATTACATGTAGTAATGTTTTCGCCTCGTCAGACTACGGACATGGGACAGTGCGGACGACACCAGACAAAAAATAGGAGACTTTTTCTTGGGCATGATACGCTACCTTGTTTGCCAGAAGAAGTCACGCACTTCCATTTATAGACCGTGTGACGGTAACGGGGCCTTCGAACTTTATCTGATACAGAGTGTTTCTGCTGCAGGTTGCTTGCGTAGACTGATTGCCGGAGAGATAAACTAAACAGTAATGCCAGCGATAGCGGCGTGCAGTGCCAAGTTATTAAGGAGAGAAATTTCAGAATACACGAAAAGAAGATACACACCCTCAGTTAAAATTTTGCGTGATATTTTGTACAAATTTACTCGACCACTGGCGTAACCCCTCGGTACCAACAGTAAGAGCCTGAAGAACCTACGTAGGGGAACGGACTCCATAGTTGCCCGTGCAATGCTCACGAACTCTGGTGTGATGGTGGCTTCGTTACCATGGTAACATACGCGTACCACGCTGATCCGCACCACGCCGTTTTGTTTACGACACTGAAGATAACGACGCTGTGAGTTCCTTCCTTGTTGCATAGCCTGCTCAGGGAGTTCAACAAAGCAACGCAAAGATTGAAAAGCGCTCGGCGACAACGATGCCACCTAGGTGCCCGACACTTCCCCCGCGTACACAACACTCAAGACACGAGTGAGAAGCGAAGCTTTCGGATAGATACACTACTTGTGTGTGCACTTCTCTATGACATACGGCAATGCTCAGGGGTCAGATGTGAACGAGGAGCCCTCAGCGCCCTTACCATGCTTTGCAGTAGCAGTGCTTTTTTAAAAGCCTGTGTCCGTCCGCGTTATTATATAAGCAGTACAGTAAGCGATTAGAAAACGAAATCTTATTCCATGACATTCCTATGGCAATGCAGTGGTTATCTGCCACTTCATTTTTAACCAGTCACAGAGGAGCGAGTAATAACGTGGGTGATGCTTCTGGTACGTGCCACTAGCCGATGATGCGGTCGGCAGCGATCTAGTGATTCATTTGTGCGAATAAAATATTAAATATTTTGATATCGGTATCGGAAGGTATCTCCAACCGTCAGTATAAGCAACCTGCGACGGAAAGACGGTGGCTTGAAAAGCGTTCGAGGGACCCGTTAACCCCCACCAGTTGCTTTTCTGGCACGTTCGCAGGTGCGCGGCTGGATTTTCGTCAGCTGCATTCCTGCTAGTAGCTAGCACAAGCGAGCTGCCAGCCTGCTCATGAAATCTGCGTTAGGCGGAGCTGCCGTGATGACGCGACAAGTGCGGATCACGTCACGGAAGAATAGCGAAGACTGCCGAGCAGTATATGGCCTTTATCTGTTATTTATCTGTTACCTGTTCATTTACCTGTTATGTGTTACCTGGTGTGGCATTTGAAAGATACGCTAAAAATATCCAATTTACAAAACCTTCGTTGTTCAAGAGGACGTGGAACTCCCGTGGCACTAGTACTCTGCTCATCGTTCTAATGCGCCAAAGGCTAAAACCTCTAATTGGATCTGTGCTACCTTAACAGTGCGCCATATCTCCAAGTTAAGATTCTGGGTGTCTAAAATGTTTGTGGCAAAAGAACTACAGTCTGCATCGAGTTTCCGATTTGTAGGCGCAGTGTGTATGTTCGTAAACGTAGGCTAATAAGTTCTGCGATTCGGTGACATCTAATTTTATTCCCCATAAGTCGTCTGAATGCTGCAAAAATGCGCTTGCTAGCATCGAAATTGTTTAAAAATGTATGTATAAACAACTAATGAAACGTCGTCATACGTAACTTTTTATCCACGTCGTTCACATCCTACACGCGTTCAAGCGTGCATTGCAATTTTCTTTTGATGTTTAGACGCACCAGAAGCGCTCCGACGAAGAACCACCTTACCGGCCAGCTTAAGCGGCGTGGAGGAAAAACAAAGTTTTCTTGTATCGAAACAGCGAACTGGGCTATTTGGTAGGCTAACATTTCGTAAACAAAGAGCGCGAAATAGTCTCCTGAAACGAATTCACGCAACACGAAAAAATAAATGTTTTCGTTCCACCATGCCAATCAGCATGGCCTATTTTGTCAGTTTCACCTATGTTTCTCTAAGCGTATTTATTAGATTAATTCTGCACGAAATGTAATGCGTTATCGTGATGCGTAAAACGTCAGGCTCAATACGCATGCGCCCCGCGTCTCACCGGTACCGTGGTACATATGCCGAAAGATCAAAATTTTTCAAGTAATAATGCAATGAATAGACTTTTAGAGCGTTGAGCATCGCCAACGCAAGAACAACTCGAATGTCGTGGAGCTACGTGTTGAGTGCAAATCAAACAGTTTTACTTTCTCGGTGCCACCTCTTCAGCGTTAAAACGAACAGCTAATCTCAATAATAACGACAAAGCCTGAGGTAAGGCTAGGGGCGACGGCTGAGTTTAGCATCGACATCTTGCTATAAAACGATGGAGATAGAGTGGCGAGGGTCTATTCACATCTGAGAGGACGGTGCGGGTGCTGCCATGTTGTTACGCAATCACGGTGCCATTCCGACAGACTGTGGCATAAGAAACGCATGCGCAGTCGGCCTAACGTATCACGAATCGATTTTGCTGGTCTTTTAACGGATTTTTTTCTACTGTGGCTACGCCATATTATCCAGTCCTTGCGATGATGCCGCTTTATCATTTTGTTTGAACTACGCTCGCAATGCGGATGCGTACTTGCTGAGCACTCTGTATTGTGAAGGCTCGCTTTGCCTAGGGTACCTCTGTGTCTAAATTGAAAGAACCAATGCATTAACCCGTTATCAGAAAGTTCAAACACGCTGCCTCCGTCTGGTTGTCCTATTGTGAACGAAAAGGGCGCTTCTCGATGATCGCCGTTGCGAACATTTACTGCAGTGTTTCGCAGAACAGTAAACGTAGCTGAATAGGGTGTATATTTTGCGATGTGTCGTTTCGAGAATTCAGTTGTTTCTCAGACGTCTTTATTTTGCCCTTTACATACGGACTGTGACGCCAAAGACGCACGAAGTCGGACGTGCGTCGACATTTGCATTAACGTGCATTAACACATTTCTAACCCACATATGCGACAAACTCGCGCGAGGCCGATATATCTAAGCCACTTTTTTCGGCGTCGCGGGCAACTGGGGGCTCTTGGCCGGCGACTTCTCAGCGCGCACCCTGGCGGGAGACTGGCCTGCCTTCGGTGTGGCGGCCGCCGGCGATTTGCCGCCCTTGGGGGTGCCGCGGTTGCTCTCCGCAGGCGACAGCGAAGCCTTTGGAGACCGCTTGCCGCGCAACTGCGGAGTCGTGGAGCCGCTGGCTCGGCCCCCGGTCGCACCTTCCTGAACGTCGGCGTCTGGCTCCCTGATAAAGCCGTCGACGTCCAGTGACTTGATCTCCACCTTCTGTTCCTCGTACACCTGCTTCGTGACCCTCGCCATATACTGCGGGGAAGCGAAACGACGCAAGAAAGTGAGCCAAGCGGTGCACGAAATGCGGCATGCTTAGTAGAGATGTGTCATTTTTCGGAAAATTTGAAGGTGTTATTATAACCAGTAAAGAAAGAAAGCGCGTTGACAGACAGGAGCCTTGACAAGCAGGAAACGGTGGTTAAAGAGCAGCCATAAGTAAATATTTTCACTCCCGCGACCTGCTGCAAACCAGTTCACAATGGTGAAGATGTGTCACCACGTTTAAAACTGACGGAACCACTATACAAGATGGTGCCTTTCCTTCGATACCAAGAAACAGAAGCGCAGTGGGGCTACTCTAGTATGCCTCAAAGAACTTGCTAATCACGGTTCACGCGCACTTATACAAGGTGAAAGGAGTCGTGGCATTTAATTGAGATGTCACGACGCTTACGTCCTTACTCTTACTCGAGGCACGGCGGAGCAGATACTATCGGAACAGTTGTTACCGCCTCAGGTTTCTCGCGCACACGCAAACAACAGCTAAGTGACGCTTACTATTAGATTTTTTTTCAAGCAACGCCCATCTTCTGATGTTTTAATGGTGTGGCTGCGGACCCAAGTTGAAAAGGCGAAATCATGCTTAGTAATACGAGGCCTAAGTTTTGGCAGGCTTTACTGTGACAAGTTGCTGTGAGCATGCTTCGTTCAACGCGTACCTTTGTAGCATTACACTATGGTATTGCCCTGCATGACTACAATAAGCTCAAATTGACGGGTAAAATTTTACACGTTTGGAGCTATTTACCGATAAGCAATAATGGTGCGAGGCGACGTCCGATTCGCATACACTACACTGAGCGCGTTGTGCAACATAAATCAAAAATAAAATAAAAACACTGCACTACAAGGCTAAGCATGATGGTAATACATACACATCATGCTGTGATTTTAAGCGCAGCTTCACAAGTTTAACAAATTGAACCAGCCCATCGGAGTTGGCACTATGAACTATGTTCTGCGAAAGACAACTTCAGATCGAAGGCACATTTTTTTAGTGCTCTAACCCGTACCGAGCGGCCACAATCAAACATAAAGCAGTAACACATCGCACTGAAAAGCGAATGTCTGATAACTTTAATCTTCTCACCCTTTGCTCTCTTAAAGCGAAGTTAACGTCAACGACGCGAGCCATTTCTGTAGTGTGTCGTCCGCTATTGGCGCAAGGATGCGTTATAGTTTCGGATTTACAAGAAATAGAAAAGAAATAGGCTTAGGAGACTGCAGGATAGTCACGTTTCTTTTTCCGTGCGGCGTTCGCGCAAGGTATGCGCCCCTAACAATGAGTGGTCCACGCCAACCAAAGAGGTTAAACGATCTGTTCTCCATACGTCGTATACTTGGTTGTATGCAGTGTTGTCTGCAAGGTGTCCAGTTTAGAAAAACATTCTCCAACTATATTTGGGCTATTCAAAGTTCTCGTTAATGCTCCGGCGAGCGCATTAGGAAATTAACGCCCTAGGAATGTTGCTCGCCGTACAGTACTTGACGCTCACACAAAACAATAGAACTGAAAAGAGTCAAAAGAATAAAAAAGCCTATTTTTACAAAGCACCCTAAAGTTTCCAGTATACCAAAGAACAGGAAGCTTGTGGTATAGTGTATCCAAGCTTAAATAGAAATGTTTTAATTGCAAATGTAATTATATGTACGTACGAACAAGTATACACTTCGCAATGCGCGATTTGAGCTATCGCAGGGGAAGCATACCAATAAAATCCTCGTCTTTCAGTTAGCTTAGCAAGTTTTTAATCTGGAAAGATCATTAACATTACCGGTAGTTGCAACGGCCCTAAGTCAGAAGGCAAAAAGTATTCACATGCCGGAAGCAAAGATAGACTTCTAGGTCTGCAGTCTGTTTTGTTACACGCTGAAGTTGCTGCCGCGCATTACCGAGTCGCCAAATTTGCATTTAACACTTTTGCTCATATTGATTTATTTGCCTGCTTCATTGCGCTAAGATGGCTGGTGTTCGTTTACGTGAGTTACAGGAGGAGCGGTTATCTGTAATACTGCGACAAAAAAAGTAAAGGGCTTGCAGGAATTTTGGAAAACTTTCGGAAAGCCGAGCCATGAATGGGAATAAATTTTATTGAGCAGACAAGATAACTGCCCATTTAGTTACACATTAGAATTTACGGTCCCTGAGAATCTTCTTTAGTATGGCTTTATGGACGGGTGTTTGGAGACCTTGGCGGGTGCAGGAAAACAACGATTTTGCGAAAGCTGTTTCTTTAAAATAACTATGTTGGCTATTATGTTATAACTTAGAAATAAATTAGCGGACCCGGTGAGAGATAGCAAAGTTCCTCTTCTTTAGGTATTCATATTTTGGACACTAGAGCTTACCTTACAGTAAAGGTAAGGAGAGAATATTATTCATAATGATTCTTCTAGGCAAATTTTGGGATGTGGTAAGGTAGAGAGAGCTAAGCTTGGCTCACTATTGAAGCTACGCAGGCGAATTTCCATAGCTTTGATGTTATAGCCCAACGCTAGATCAAGCCCTTAAGCGATGTCACCTCCTTAGAGAGGAATAGATGACGTAATGTACACCGATGAACTGCTTAGACTAGCACTGGTTTGAAGCTTTCTGTGACGAAACATTACCACATTAACGCTCCGCTACATTTTGTGAATGAATAAATAAGGATGCGCTTTCGCGAAAGATATACCAGCAACAGCTCCTAAAGTGGTATCGCTACCGCGTGTAGTAATGTGAAGAAATGCTGCTAGCGCGAGATTGCTGCGCTTGCATAGAGAGACAACAAAGAAACCAAAAAGCGTCAGTTGGAGCCCAACAGCAACTATTGGGAATACAAGATTTCCCTGCGTAAAGTTATTAGTCGAAACAATAGTAGAAGGAACAAAATAGCTGTAAATCTTCTGATCTGCAAGGACCTAGTGTGTCTAGTGTCAATGACCTAACCCGCCGTGGTTGCTCAGTAGCTATGGTGTTGGGATGCTGAGCGCGAAGTCGCGGGATCAAATTCCGGCCACGGCGGCCGCATTTCGATGGGGGCGAAATGCGAAAACACCCGTGTACTTAGATTTAGGTGCACGTTAAAGATCCCCAGGTGGTCGAAATTTCCGGAGTCCTCCACTAAGGCGTGCCTCATAATCAGAAAGTGGTTTTGGCACGTAAAACCCCATAATTTAATTTTAATGAATGACCTAGTGAACGCCCCAGAGATACCGGGTCTTCTTACTGCGCAGTGATGTGTCGGGGACCGCGTGTTTAAAATGTACACCACACGTCCACCGCTGACGGACGTGCCAGCCTGGGCCTTGGAGAATACTAGAGCCATAGCCCATGAACACTAAAGGTTGGGGAAAATTTCAAAAGCTTTTCAGTACTTAACCTTGCGACAGTTTATTGAAAATCCAAAGGCTTTGCTCTGTAGGGACGCTATCAATAGACGCACTGCTATGTAGTCGAAGCTAGAATGAGCTGCAGCGGTAATACTCATGAAGTTCATTAAATAAGTTTTCAAGTTACGGGGCTCCGAATTTCGGCTGCCATTATGCATCGACTTCATAGCTTGTGTAGCTGCTGTGCGGATGTGTCAATATAATCGACGCATCTGAAAATGAAGCCCACGAGGAATTGATCAGCGACTGTAATATAACAGCGCTAATTGTGGCTCTAAGAAACGCCACTAGTAGATAAGCTCTCAATATTGGGCATCTTACAACAAAATCGTAAAGGTTGACAGACATGTGCGAGGTCGTTAACCTGCGTGATGCGCGTTCTTGTGCTTTTGTTTCTGAATATTGGTCATTTTGATCGTCACTCTTCGGACGTCATTCGCGTTTTCTCGCCGCTGTCGAGCGCACCCTGTCCCCGCCATTCATTGCAACCGCTTTCCTCGATGTATTCTTTTGGCGTTACGACCTTCACTCACCGCTTGCAAACTTAGCAGCCCTCTACTTTTGTTACGTGAATTGTGCCATTGTGATCAGATTCCTAGTGTCAGAGGCAGCTCCGTCAGGTGATGAATTTCATTAGCGACATAGATCCCCGCAGTATCATGCTAGCCGTTGTCGAATTACACAGTTTTTATAAATATACGCAATGCAAGGTCCTGGGAATACAGAGAAGTGTTATGCCAGTAGCGATGATCAGCGGTGATAAAGAGGGTCATTATTATTAGTTAATTTTATCATCTCTAGTGCAGGAGAAAAGCACAGATCAGCGATGTTCGTTAGGATTGTTTTTAATTGTCTCCAACTGATCGTTCTCTCGCATCACTTCATAAATCATCGTCAACACCCTCTGCCACATCTTTCTTACCTTGGCACGCAATCTAGTACTACAGATGCATTACAGATAGTTGGTTGGTAATTGCATGCACCACATGACCTTTTCTTATCTACTCCTTCCTTGCAATCCTAATTACAGCAGCAGATAACCATGTTTTATCGCCTAAAACCCCCGTACTGCTGTCTTGATGACTGTTAACGCCATAATTTTTTTTCCGACTCATGGATTGCCTGTGCGGTCGCGTTTGATTCGTTTCCTAACCTCCAGGTACCGGGCCAGTGGCTTAGCGTCAGCAGAGTGGCCACAAGTGCCGCAGTGTTGCTGCGTTTCGGAGAGCAAACACCGTTCACTCGTCCTCGCACGGCTGATTCACGTTACAGCACAAGCGCTAGCGCAGAGGCCAGAGATGAGCACTCACGTCGAACAGCTTCTCCCAGGCGAGAACGGCGGTCGGTGTCATGTTCGTCTCGTGCCTGGTGTGCAGCACCTCGACCACCGTCTTTCCGAGCATGCGAAAGTGGTCGGGCATCACGCCCGGCCGCTCGGTGTGCGCCTTCGCGTTCTTGCGGATCAGTGCCTCCAGAAGCACGGCGTCGTCTGCGTTGCCCACCATGGAGGTCAGCTGGAAGGTCACGGCGGCGGCGTGCGCTCGGAACTGCGGGTCGTCGGGAAGCTTGCCGAGGGGCTTGTCTCGGAACCGCTGGAACAGCTGCAGGGCCCCACGCGTCTTGATGAAGAACGAGAGGAAGATGACGAACCCGTAGTCGCGGTTGTGAAGACAGTAGTACTGCCATGTCTTGCGCAGCAGCCTGGCTTCGGTGCGCGTTAGGCCCGTCTCGACGTCCTCTTCCTCGGGCTTCTTGTTGCAGCTGCCCATGTGTGCTGGCTTTCGGCCTTCGAGTGTGCCGACGGCTGCAAAAGACGTGGTCGTGCGGCTAGTACGCGAGAAACGAAGCGCGACTCGGCCTTGTTGTTGTTGTTGTTGTTGTTGTCCTGAGTGGCCGTGGCACATACCCACAGTGGGGGATTGGCCAAGAATCGGGCGGTTTAATTAGGTGCCTAAATAATAATGATAACAAGGGAGTTAACAATTTGGGCGTGTGAGTTTAAAAGCGAACGTTTTGTGTTTGGAGAAAAAGGAAATAATCAGATGAAAACCGGGTATAAGATAATAATAATATTAACAATAATAGTTAATAAAAGATAAGAAATAAAAGAAAGCTATGGTTGGGAGGGAGAACGATCAATCTAACATGGAAATCGCTTGGTTTCAATTAGGTAATTTTGGATCGCCAAGCAAACATTTCTGTTGCTGAACCCAACAATGGAGGCTCCAAAAGATAGGATCACTGGCACTGATAAAGTTAGACCAATAGAGCGAAGCGGGATTTCGAGTAGTCGTTTTCTTATAATAGAAAAACGTCTGCAAGACAACAAGAAATGGTCGATTGTCTCCGCCTCGCCGCAGAATGAGCATAATGGTGAGGGGACCAGACCAGACCTGTGGAGGTAGAAGTTCAATGCAGGTATACGGCAGCGCAGCTTTGTTATGGACACTTCAATTTTCCGTGTTCGGCAAAAATCTCTGTTCCAAGGGTGCAGGAGATGTCCGTAATCCACAGAGTTAGTAATTGTGGAGCCTGATACTGCCTCGTACGCCGTCTTCTTATCCTCTTCGTCTCGATGATGGTGATAGTGACGCAAAAGCCCTACCCTCTCTGATGCGTTGGTCAACGATCAGGCTGCGTTCGTAAATATGATAAACGGATTAAGTTAATTGTAATTTTATAATCGGGGAAGAGTAGAACTATCTTGCGATGAAACAGTTTTCGAACTTACGTCGCGAAGTCTTCTTCTTTGCTGTCTGCGTGGCGCATCCGCACGGTGGCACCCTGCTCTTGGTCAAGAGGAATATAAAGGAAACATCATTTTCCTCCTCTTTAAAGTTGACATTCGCCCGTTTTTCCTACATAAAGAAGAAATCAATACGATTCCGGCTCATGGTAAACTTGTTCTGTGGTTTTCTAAATACTCATTTGTAATGTCTCTAACCAGTTTCTGTAACCTAAGGGTTAGCTATCGCTAATAATAATGAAGAACGACAGCGCGTAGCAGAGCCGTTGCATTTAATGCGGGTGAAGTTTTGTAAACGTGAGACTCAAAATAGGCCAACCGGAAGATTTCATTGCCGCGCGAAAAAAAAGTTTGAATTTGAGTTCATTTTGTAGCGAGAACACGGTTTTAATACACATCTGATTATTCACAATACAGGATCAAAAATGTGCTCATGCTTGCAGCCTATTCCAATTGCCACTATCTAAATTCCACAAGCCACAGGCAAACCATCAAGCTAAATATTGCATAATGTTTATATCAAAGAAACAATTACTTCTACTCTCCCGAGAAGGAAAGCAGAAGGAATTGCAAAGCTGAACTTCAGTGGAAACCTAAAGCTTCTGGAAATTTTCGGTCAGTCAGCGCACTTTGTGAAAACAGACATGCCTGGATCCCCACGAACTGTGATTATAATATCTGCCAACTTGTGAGCTGCAAAATTGATCCAATTTGCGCTGACGAGGGTGGGGGGGGGGGGTAGGAGAGGATGGCACGCATTCTTACAAGGTTTGCGCTTAGTACACACCTTTTATGGCATTCGTATGCACTTCGACAACACACCCACATGCAGCAGCAAAACTTCGTGCAGCAGAGACTAACAAGCCACACGCTCCCTTTATATCAAACCAGCTTGCTCAATGAATTTACTGTTGATGATATTGCCTGCTCTTGCACTTGGACAATGAAGTGGCGCCAGCCCCGCCACAGCGTTTTGCTTGCAGTTTTTCGAATGTTGCGGCACCCCTTCCTACAAGACCAATAAAGCTTTTTCAAAGAGAACTTATTTTTTGTCAAACATGGTGTACCATTCGTAAAATCGTAGAAGTAACCCAAATTCGTAACACTGAGGAGCATTGAGATAATTGTCAGGTACAACGATTAGTCCCCGACTACTTGGCTAGACTAGATGGCGATTCGTCTTAGCAAACGAATATCGCAAAGGCGGACCGGAACATTAAACCGGATGAAGACAAGCGTTTTTTTTGAAACTACAAAACAACACGTGCAGCTGTGATCCTTGGTTGCACACCTTGTACGTGAGCCTTGTTCGAGTGCTCAAGTGCCCAGCCATGAAATTTGCAAAGACGCGTCAACGCGCCGAGCAAAAGCACATATTGCGAAGCGTTAGAAGTGCTGGCCTTATTTTTTCCGCTTTCTTACCCTTTGTTCTCTTCCCCTCACATAGATAAGCAAGCACATGTTGTTGACTTCCTTGTGTTTCTTTCTTCAGGTTCTCTTTCATTTAGGCAAACGACTAGGTTCGCAATCTGCTGAAAAGTTGCACTCGATACACTCTTATTCTAACGAAGTAATGTCCGGATTTGGGCCAATCCAAGCTTGTTCTCAGTTGGCTCCACAATTCGCAGGTGGCGCGCTGGGTACGCAAGGAGTGGCAGGGTCGCGCCTACTTCTCCTTCATGGGTCACCCGCATTCTCTAAAGATCATCAACCTTCGCCACGAGGACAAGGGCACCTACGTTTGCTCGGTGACCTTCCGTGACGGGACCACTAGAAACGCCACCGTCTACCTGCAGGTCATCGGTGAGCCTAGAGACCACACGCACTTGCAGTTTCTTTCTTAGCGTTGTGCTTGTCTCGACCCTTGCACACTTTATTGACGCTGTCTATCCGGCATTCGCTGTCTAAGTTTGAATGTGTGTAAGAATGCTGTCCCTTTATTGTGACGTAATAGTTCTGCAGAAACCCGAAAAGTGGGGAGAAGTCATTAACAAAGGGAAAAATCAGACATCCACACCAGCGTAGCTAAGTGCTGGATAGGAAACCCATACGGGTTCCTCGAAAGAAAAGCCTTGAGGTTGAAGAAAAATTTGTCCTACTCCTGTGCACGAACCCGGGACCGCTGCCTCTCCGGGGCAGTCGCTCTATCATCTGAGCTAACCAGGGGGCTAGCAGACGGCAAGGCCAAGTCCAATTTATACACAACTTGAAGCAAAGGCAAGAGTTTGACGTAATAATTCTACAGAAACCCGCAAGATGGAGAGAAGTAATTATTAAAGGGAAAATAAGACATCCACGCAAACGTAACTAAGTGCTAGAAAAGAAGCACATACGAGCTCCCCGAAAGGAAAGCCTCGCAGTAGAAGAAAAGTTCGACCTCGTCGGGACTCGAACCCGGGACCAACACCTTTCCGGGGCATCCACTCGACCATCTGAACTAACCAGGCGGCTCGGCTAGCAAAATGAGTTTCCGCAGAATTATTACGCGAAGCTCCTGTCTTTGCTTCGGGTTGTTGATAAATTCGACTTCGCCCTACCATCTGCTAGCCACCTAGTTAGCTCAGATGGTAGAGCGGCTTCCACGGATAGGTGGTGGTCCCAGGTACGAGTCCCTGACCAGGATGAATTTTTCTTCATCTGCGAGGCTTTTCTTTCGAGGAACCCGTATGGGTTTACTTTCTAGCACTTAAATTAAATTATGGGGTTTTACGTACCAAAACCACTTTCTGATTTTGAGGCACGTCGTAGTGGAGGTCTCCGGAAATTTCGGCCACCTGGGGTTCTTTAACAAGCATCTAAATCTAAATACACCGGTGTTTTCGCATTTCGCCCCCATCGAAATGCGGCCGCCGTGGCCGGGATTCGATCCCGCAAACTCGTGCTCAGCAGCCCAACACCATAGCCACGGAGGAACCACGACGGGTACTTTCTAGCACTTAGCTACGTTTGTCTGGATGTCTCCTTTTCCATTTATTAATCACTTTATTGTGTATCAATTTTCTTGCGTTCGATACAGATGACCGTATTATTAGTCCCGGAATCATTCTCGAGGAGAACATGAACAAAACACGAAAGCTAATTATGAGGCAGTGCACTAACTTGCTAATTGGTTCATTGAAACGTATTCTGTTGTTCTGACACAGATCTACATGATTGAGCGGAGTTTTTCAAGGATTTCTTTCTTTTCGGATTCCTGCAGCACTTCAACAAAACAACTTGGCGCCTTGTGAAAAAGCTATCAATCATTATAATCCTCAAGAAAGACATATAGGGTGGTTGTGGCTGTGGTAGCAAGCATCTCTTTGTTACAGTGCAGACCGCGAGCTAACATAAATGTAACGAGACCAGCGGTATGACAGACGGAGGGCCGAATTGCCTGAGTTTGCATGGTGGCAGCTTTATAGAATCTACAAGATGCGTAATATACTACCAAGCCCGTCCACAGGGCAAACGTGCCAACAAAGAAAAGGTTCCTAAAATGCCGAAACATTAGCACAAGAGCGTGAGCGAAATCAGCTGGAATATTATTACCGTCGCTGACAAGCTCGTGCAGGACGGTTCAATCTGCGACGGGTTTTACACGTCTTGTACGAAGTATAACTGTCGTTTGCTTATCCTTCGGTCGACAAAATGTCTGCAGCTCAACTGCATGACGCTCTCATTCTGTGTACAATGAGCTGGAAGATGTGTGGCGCCTGACGCGTTCCCTCATAGTTAGACTGCCATGAAGACATTCACTTGTCGTACGGACATGACACGTCTGCAGCTGATTGGTAACCAGTGCACAACAGAGGCGGCCATGGCGCCACTTACATAAATGGTGCTATGCCCAGATAAGCTTTCCACGGCAAGACTTCCTAACAATCGCACGGAGCTGATAGAGCCTGCATAGCACTGACAGAACTATGGGAAAGCCAGAAACGCCTCCAAAATTTTGTGAGCAGCCTTAAGTAAGGTCCAATCATTTCGCTATTGTACACTTAGGCAATTATCCATTATTTAGTTATTTGCTTGATTGAGTTCATTGTACCAACCCGGCACTGGGGCTGTGCGAGACATTGTAGTGAAAGGCCCCGGAATAATGAGCAGAATTTATGTTTTAGAACGTGCTCCCGTAAATTTTTGAACGAGCATTTTCGCACTCCGCTCCCCACCAGAATGATGCCACCATGGCCGCCGATCAACCCCAAGGCATCGGGGTTTAGCAGCAAAATTACATTACTATTCAGCCACGCTTAGAAGAAAAAAAAAAGCTGTTGTGAACTGCCAAATCGGAAGCGTTTCAGCGACAGCCACATGAGGTAGCCCCGCTACCCTGATTTGAACAGTGGCTGAAAAAGAAAAGGTGAATTCGTTCATACCTACGGTGCCTCATGTAACGTTCAGCGTACGCTTTAAAATGACAGTTCGAGCAGCCTAAAGTGGAGAGAGCTAAATAAAAACTCAGCATTTTACCGAGCACGACCGCCAGATGCGGTCTCTTTTGAGAAGAGGCACGGGCAGTCAAGAGACTCATGGAAGCTTCTAGAAGTAGCCTTTTACGCCTTTTACGCTAATACACACTAAGCAGGAATGGTTGCCATTGCCACGTTGCCTTTGAACAATCGATGTGATAGAAAGTATAACGTCAAAATTGATTTACAACCCCACGCATGAAAGAAATAGGCAGCATAATTTTATTTATCCTTTCGATAAACTTTTATTTTCTTGACCCAACTTGTTCAGGCGTAGATAGTCGAGCACCCACTGTGGTGCAATTTATATCATCGCTGAGCACGAGTGGATAAATGGTGCGTTGGTGCCCGTGGGGTGGTTGTTGTTGTTGTTGTTGTTGTAGCGTTAAGAACAATGTAGCGGGTGCAATTTGAGGCAACAGCAGCCGCAATCATACGTTGTTGGAATTGTAACGCTAGTGTTCTATGCCTCTGGTGCAATAAATTACCTGAAATGCTTAAATTTATGCCGGATATCTCCACTACCCTGTTTTTTTGTAGGTCTTGTGTTTCCTCGAGTAAATAAACTTTGGCACTCAAAGAACTCGCTGCGCTTTGGGTGAACTTGAATCTTGCTGGTGAACACAAATATCTATGTCGTAGGCGCGTCGTAACAGGTCTGATCATTTTTAATAATATTAACTGTATTTCAGAATAGCTTCGTCCTTAGAGGTGGTGCTGGATACCGCTCTTCTCTGACATGGTATAATCGTGCTGAAACCTATGATCATAACAGAAGTAACAATGAGAAAAATATACTGTGAAATTATTTTTAAGGTTGTCTTAGATTACCCTGCTGAAAACGCCCCACGGGCTTTTGATTGCTCGCTCGAGGTCGCTGTTTTATATCTTCGTGCATGCATCTTAAGTATCATGGGGTTTGTTGCGCTTCGTAACTAACGGTAACGGATTAAAAGCCACCGCGAAAAAATGGAGGAGGAGGCGGAAAATGAGGACACCTCTGAGATAAAAGTCTGAGGTTTGCTGATTGCTAGGACAGTACGGTTGGGAACCCAACTTTCGGTTTTGCTCTGTTGCTGGTAGAAGCGAAAACAGTAGTAACAACATATATTGCGGAAGCCGCTTAGAGGTGAGCCATGACATGCGCGTCAAGACTTCGACGTTTTTATCAAGTGAGGGGCTAGAATTATTTTGATCACGCACATGGATGGCCATACTACTTACACAATGATATCATATTTCTTCCGCATTGTCTTGCTTTGTTTCATAACCTGCGATTCCTTTATTTGTTCCATTTCAAGAATATTGCTATGTTGCTTCCATGACCCTAATGTATAGCTCACCAATCTCACAAACAAAAACGAAGAAAAGTATTCTAAAAGCCATTGTTGTACCTGTCGCCTTGTGTGTCCTCGTCTGTCGTTCGGGCTCTTAATTTGTCACTTTAAATTAATTGCTGCTCCTCCGTTTTATTGATGTGCCCTCTTCTTTGTCATTGCCGCGATTTTCCCGAGTTTTCTCGCCATTAGTTTAATTAGCGACGTCCCTTTGCTCGCTTCGTCATAACCATGCCTTCTTAAGTAACCTGCCTAAGTAGGAGGCGTGGTATTTTAAGCACTGTGCGTGTGAAGTGCACATTCACAAAATATTATAGGAACCTATTACACGTGTGATGTTCCTGTGGTATTATATGTAGTTGGAGACGACAATACGACAGATAGGTCGCCCTCTATAGTAGAGGGGGCTCGCTCAAAAATTGAATAGTTACAAAAATGTATGTGGAACTGCCTAATACTGCTAATCTTCATTATTACAGGAAATACCACTTCCAAATAGATAGACCGTGCCTTGCGCCTGACAGACTCTGCTGCTTGCTTTGTTGCTTTCGGCGAAAGTCTGAAACTTTCCAGAAAATAGCCGGAAAAATGTGCCGGTTGTCTAAATTGTGTGCTCTTTTGGTTGCTTTGAAGTATGGAGGGGCACATGGCTTGTCCTGAACCAAAGGCTCATCTCGTCCATTTGATGGCCATAACAGTGAAAAACAGTAGTGTGGAGTTGATAATAATTGCAATTTCGTTGCCGGAATTTAGATCAACAATTTCAGAATGATCGTTGGTGCAAGAAGTTCGAGTTTATAAGCAAGGAAACACCTATTTTCATGACTTCTTGTTGGAATACATAAACACTTGACAAATCAGATATCTATGGGTTGTATATGAACATCTACAACTGTTAGGATAGTATTTTAGACACAAATTTGTGGACTGCAAGCAGCAGACTTATTATAGCCATGCAGGCGCAAGATACACTTTACTATTACTATAGAAAGTAGCACATATGCTGCAGACGTTGAACCAGAAACGCAGGAATTTTCTACTGACATATAAAATATCTCTTCTGGAGTAAAGTAGGAAGAGCTGAGTTGTCTTGACGAATAAAAGAGATTTCTCACCGGAGCAATTGAGCGACTATCACGAAAATACTTCAAAAATAGCGCAGAGCAACTATAAAGCTCATGTGCGCAAAAGAAAATGGAACGAAACCAAAGCTAACAGAGAACAGCTCGCAACGGGATTGCAAGCGGGGAATCCAATTAACGGGAGAGCAGCTCTCTTAACACCCTCTTTCCGACCACCGATTCCTTCTGAACGACTCACTCCACGCATCACCGAGGGAGTGCAGCGGCGTCGAGTGGTAATCGTGTCGGCTTGTTTTCCGCCTCATTCCAGCGTCGCGCACCGTCGGCTCGGACGACGGCTTTGGATTCTGTTGTTCTTGCTTGCTTGTCCTCTTCTGTTTCGCCTTTTATGGCGTTTTCAAGTGCGCGAGACCCGTCGTCGTTTATTTTCGTCGCTCGCTGTCTGCACGCAGTGCCTCCCGAGCCACCTGTGATCATGGACACCCAAGGCAATGTTCTTTCGGGAAAAATCGGCCCTTTCAACGAGAGCAGCCGACTGAGCCTAATCTGCGAGGTCCGAGGCGGTAAGTGGTGGGTTTCTGCTTTCCGACTCAGATACGGCAACGTCGGTACGTTGAATTAGTACTTCAAGAAGTTACACGACAGCGGGCTACTTAGGTTAACCTAGCAGCAATAATGGCTTATGGCATCAAACAGCCAGCGTTCAGTTTCTTCCGACGCGCTTGTGCAGTCTTTCACTGCTCAGAAGTACCGAATGAGCGTCGACTTGTCGGGATCATCGAGAATAAACCCGCGAACACAATGTTCATATGGAGTGCAGGTATCCGTCTTATAGGCTCTTCTAACATGCACGACACAGACCCTTCCAAGCATAAGGCTCTGACATGCCAGCCGAATGACGCTGGCATGGTATTGTTCAAGAATCTGAAGGTTGCACTTTAGTCTGGTGTATAACTTCACGATAGTCTGTGCCTTCAATGTGGAACGTATTTTGTATGTTAGAAAGCATTTTGAATATGGAATTAAAAAAGAAAAAAAAACCTAGATAGGTCGCTCAGCAGTATTGTAAACAGATTTCCTTAACTGGCTTTTTACATAACTTTCATCCGTCTCTAAAGCAGTACCCGCCCAAATATAGATTTCTTTGTACGAGCTAAAATTTTAGGTTGACTAATCATATTTAATGCTCTTTTGTATGCTGTTATGCAGCTACCGCTTTCCATCTCTAGATTAGTCTACATTAAGCAAGTCTACTAAATCAATTGGTCTATTCATCAATGAATATTCGCACTAAGGATTTCAGACCCTTTCAGGGGTAGGTAGGTAGAAACCAATATAATGCAACGGTAGTATGCGTGTGCAATTGGGAGAGAAGACTAAGCAGAAAGCGCATATAGGTGGCGTCTTTGCTGAAATGTCCTAGCAAACTCAGATCAGGGTTTTAAATAGGGTTAGAGAAGAGAATCATTAAGTCAGGTAACCAGAGAAACGTTCGCTTTGTCTGCGCCACAGTGGTGAAACAGTTCAGAAAATAAAAGGAAGGGAAAAAAAGCTTCCATGTACTGGAGAGGATGAGTAGTACAACGTCTAATTCTTGCGAAGGCATGTCGATTTAGAAAACAACAGGAGCGCTGGAATTACTCTCTGCGGCATCCATCATGATGTGGTCGTGTTGCCCCCGACATGTTTGACCGTAAATAGATTCTATGTTGTAGTTGATTAATGTTGTTCGCTAGGAGAAGGTTGCGAAAAGAAGTTCGGGGCTCTGTTGGTGATGTCTCACTGTAACGAGGCCGCAGCAACAAGACAATATCAAAATGCTTCTTTGCTTGGAGTTGTGACCGAACTTTGCAATAATGGTTGATCTGTCGGGGAAGCTCAGTGGCTATGGAGTTGTGCTACTCGGCACGAAGTCGTAGGTACGATCCCAGCCGCGGCCTGTACGGCCACACTCCGATGGCGGCAGGAGATGGTGCCTGAATGCAAAAACGCTCGTGTATCTTGCATTTGGTGCACGTTAAGCAATTTCAGGTGGTAAAAATTGATCCGGAGCCCCACTATACGGCGAGCCTCGCAACCCACGGCGCTGTTTCGAGACGTTAAATTCCTCTATTCAGTTTCGAAATATAGGAGGTAATGGAGGTTCCCCTTTAGTGCGATGCATAATTTTTGCGCCGGCTCACCCTGGCAATCTTGATGACTGCAGATGAGTGCAGGTGGATCGGTCAGCGTCATAAGACACTACGAACACTACGAATGAGAAAATATATCAGGAGCATGCGCATAGAGGTCCTTCAGCAGTTATGGCAAAGCGAGAGGTGGTCGTGATTCTCTAGAGCGCGTCTACTTACTCATGTCGGCCACGGCGGCCGTATTTCGATGGAGGCGAAATGCGAAAACACCCGTGTACTTAGATTTAGGCGCACGTTGAAGTACCCCAGGTGGTCAAAATTTCCGGAGTCCTCCAATAAGGCGTGCCTCATCACCAGAACGTGGTTTTGGCCCGTAAAACCCCCGAATATGATGTTATTACTTACTCATGTCGCTTGTGCGCTGGCGCTTTGTATCAGCCGCATGCAGGGGTATTGGATGGTTCCTCTTGAAGAGTGGTTAGGAATAAAAGCGCCTCTAATGGTACCCATCGCGGTGGCATTAGCGGCTATGGTGTTGCACTGCTAAGCACGAGGTCGCGGGATCAAGTCCTCGCCGCTGCAGCCGCATTTTGGTGGGGACGAAATGCAAAAACGCCCGTGCCCGGGCATTTGGGGAGCGTTAAAGGTCCCCTGGCGATCAAAAGTAATTCCGAGTCTCGCACTACGGCGTGCCTCATAATCAAATCGTGGTATTGGCACTAAAATGTCAGAATTCAAGCCTCGAGTAGTCGCACTCGGGCGACGTTACAATGCTCGTCTGAAGCAGCTATCACACTCAGCTACATGACGAGGCCTGCTTCGATATAGATAACAAAGCCTGATTATCGCAGAAAGATCCCGCTCCCATCTTAAGGTTTGCGGCGAAGACGAAACACACGAAATTGCAACTCGGAAAAGCTGCTTTATTGCCGGAACGCTTTCATTTGACCTCAAACAGTAAAACAACTTATTGTTTGCGCTGGAGCGGGCTTAAACATAGAAGGCAACATTTTCTATTAATTCACCATACATAAATTGCCGTTTTGTCTCATTAAAGCTAAACATTGGGCTAGTTTATCTTGAGCTACGAAGGTAGAAACACGCAACGTCTAGCTTTAAAAAGAAAAGTAAACAGAAGTACTAGAGAAGCGAGTGCTGGTCGAGAGCCGAGTTGCGGAATGAAAATTGCGGAGTTTGAATGATTCTGAAATCGTTCCCCATTATCAAACAAAATGAATTGGAATTGAATGATGGCGCCAGTCGATAAGATGGAATGTGAATGGAATGAGATCGCGAGATTTCGAAATGGAGGTGGAAAAGAATGCGCTTTTAATTTATTCTTCAAAACTGGTAAATTTGCCAATTCGACTGCACTAGACTTGTTAAGTTTATGACATTTCTCAATTTTTCCTCACTACTGTGCCTTTTAGCATCTACCTATAGGTGAATATCTTTGCCACGGCAAATACAAAGGACACGATATTCTACACATGCATGCTACATTTTCGAAAATCCGTAAGTATTTCTGCCTTACAAGATTGAATTGCATTTGGAGAGAGCCACTACTATTTAATTTTTTTCAGTGGTGACGAGGTGACGCCGTGAAGCTTCTGGAATCCAAATGCCCGTGCTTTGCCATTCGTCGCGCGGTTCGAAAACTAATGTGTTTGCAGTTACCGCAAGATCAACCGATGACAGAGCGTGCCTTTTCTGCGGCTTCTCTTATCAGAAGAGCACATTATAGAGAGAACATGTCCCTTATCGGAGAGATGTTACTGGTCATAATCTTACTGGAACTGCTATGCGTCCTTCAGTTTTAGTTGTTCTTTCACGCAACACCTTACACCCATTTGCTCCATGGCCTATGTCACGAATATTGTATGCATCATCTACCTTTTTCTAATTTGTGCGCGAATTATTGAACAGACCAAATGCAATCTGTATGAAATAATTCACATTGATTGTATTTAAAAGCAATAGAGAGGTTTCACATTTCTTGTATCGCTGACCAGGCTTGTTGAGATGTTTTATGTATATTTTGATTTGTGCTGCAGTGTCATGTAATTCTTTGGCTAGTCCTATGGTACGTGTCATCGTATGTGGGCTAGTCATATTGTATGTGGGTTAGTGAAACAAGCTTTCTAAAGTAGGGCTAGTCTATTGTCCAGGCATGTGCTCTACGCTTCCAGTGTTCGCGCAATTTATCTTTTAAGGGCTAATGCTATAGTTGGCACCGCACATAGGAACAAATAGTTTGACCAAACAGGAAATTGAGATAAGACCCTTTCGAAAAATTGATGCATAATAATAAGATAACAGGCCACAACGCGCTTGGGAGATAAACGGCCACGAAGCGTGTTTGTTCTTGTGTGATATAGTTTTTAACATTACTATGACGTAGTCCAATAAAACATATGTTATTACTACGCACACAACGCAAGCAGTAAACAATTGTAGAAACGGCGTTTCATTTAATGGAACAGGATACATGTCTGCATCAGTTTAGTTACTACAGGAGTCGGCATGGTCGAACTCTCGCCATTCTTAGGAGTTGAAAGAAGTGGAATTAGCTAAATAGCCACTCTTCGGGGGCAGTCGGAATGGAATGAATGACCCTACTCTGCAACATTGGTCGCCAGATAGTAACTTCTGCTTTTTTTGAATAAACGACACGAAGACGTGTGCCGTCGCTCTTGTACGAGGGCTTCGTACATTCCCTATTACAGTGCCTGTTCTTTTGTTAGGAAGGCCTTCGCCTTTACGACTGCATCAGGCACAGAAGATCAAGTAAAAAAGAAACCATTCTGGATTATTATCTATACCACGCTAAGATGTTCTCAAGCGTATAGACGACGCAAATGTGCAGGAAAGCTTTCCATTGCTTAAACACTATTCTTAGGTGGTTTATTTGATGCTTCTTCAGCCGCAGGGATGCTACCCATTAGGATAGTAATGGCCTATCCGTACTGAAGTAGGAGACGGGCTCGCTATCGTCTATAGATCGACCTCTCTAGTAAAAACGTGGCCGATGACACCGTGACGTCACGTAGTGGCCACTCGATGTGTTGTGTTTAGGGTGACGCCACACCAGTCTTCCATGTAACGGGGGAACCTCTGGTTGGACGGGTTCGATCAGTTGCCGGCTCCTTCGAAAGAGCCTGGGTGAGGGAAATTCTGTGGATTGTGGCCACATAGAACATCCAAGAGCGAGGGGATTTTCTCGGACGAAGAAGTGTGACGACCATTTGATAACGAGGCTAGAGTGAGGGCGATGGTATGACGACAATGGTGTGATGACGATGGCTTGAGGACAATGGGATACCGATGCCAGTCTGAAGGCGACGCTGTGACGACGGCGGTATGACGACGATGGTGTGACGAAGGGAATGGTGGGGCTGGAATGACAGTAACGGCATGACGACAATGAGATGACGACGACGGTGTGTCCATAACGGCATCACGACAAAGAGATGGCCAAACGTGAAACGTAAGTGGGCAAAAGACAGTGCAATCGCTACGACGAAATGACTATGGTGCAATGACCATGGCGTCATGAGGGCAGCTTTGTGGTCATGAAGCGCTATCGAGACAATGCCATAACGACGACGAAATGATGATGACAGTATGTTGACGATGGCTCAAAGACGGCGTGTTGACGAAGACATAAGAACGTAGTAAGAACATTCGAAGAAAAATGGCGGAAAAGTGTCAATGAGATGGCGACTTAGTGAGAGCAACCGAGTGAAAAGGGCAGAAAGATGACGATGACGTGACCACCAAACAGTGATCACAACGTCAAGGAGGTAATCAATCGACGATACCGCATGGTGCTGTTGAAGTTCAAGTCCACACCCACGTGCATCACGTACCACCGCGTGTAATCTTAATTCGCACTACACCAGCTTTTTGTTTGTGCTATGTCTGGTACCAGCCACTTGTGCCGCCTTAATTCGCATTACAGCCGCATTTGTACATTGTGATATCTCCGGGATCGGACCACAGTTTTTGTCGACAAAACTTCATCGTGTCCTTGAGCGTGACCTTGCTCTGGCCTTGGCTCGGACAAGGCAAAGAAGGGCTTCGCATTTAAATATAGACACACAGAGGCGCTCAGCGCTGTGAGACTTCTTTACAGGCATAGCTGTCATGGGGCTCACTCCACCGTTATTTTGATGCTGACTGGTTTCCGCCGGTGACGTAGCTAGAATGCCAAAATTTTACGCGAGAAAATTACAAACAAAACCAAAAATTGTTATTCTGCAACCAGCATTTGAACTTACGACAATTAGATTGGTAGTCCAGGATTTCACCACGCAGCCACTGTGTCACTGCTACATCAGTGGAGAATACTGATCCTAAACAGCATGGTCGCTCCAGCAGGAGCCGTGATTCACTAACGCTTACTTAACTGTGGACTGGGTCGATCTGGCATTCGCGCCTCTGCACGGATATAGCAGAGTTTCGCGACATAGAGAAATTTCTGTACGCAGCCGCCGTCACATAAGCTGATGTCGGCAACGCAAATATGACAGGGCCATTGAGGGATGCTCGTGCGAGTTAATCAGCCATTTCGTCCAAGTGCAACCCACGATGTCCCGGTACTCAAAGGAAACATACTTTCCGTAAGTACGCAGGTACCATCGAACAAAATGTTTGTTGAATTCTTTAATTTGAAGATGCACTAAGTGCTGTGCATATATATAGCGGGCCGGTGACAATAACAGATAGTGGGTCATTTTGGGGAAGCTTTCGTAATGGTAATATTATCGCTAATAATTCGGCCTAAAATATGGGTGTGATGTTGAAGAGAGTAAGCCCATTGAAGAGATTCAGAAAAGATCGGCGCTCCTGCCTTTTCATTGCACACAGAAGCGCCAGCAGCTATTACATTTTCAGTGGCTAGCGGGTGTAGGCGGTCGTGTAAGATATTAAATGTCAGCTTGGTAATAGTTTAGAATGATTTGTAAATATGTCAGTGAACTCAATTTTGAGGTCTGGTAAGGCATCATTTGAATGGAAAACTTTACGTATGGACACAACAAATTGTAACTGTGCTTGCACAAATCGTATTTGAGGGCTGTGTAATCTCGACCACGATACTTAAAAAAACTCAGACGGTTCCGTGAACAATACCTATTGTGCACGTATTTTTAAAAAGTCATACACTTAAAAAATGTCTGAAACGTAAGCATGCGGAATCTTGAATCTGGGGTGGGTATACGAGCTTCCTGATATATAACAGTGTTGACAACGATTCTAGGTAGCCTGAGGCATAATCGTAAAGCTTTCCTTTCTAAAAGCATTAGAGGTTTAAATTTGTAGGTGTGACCACCGGAAAATATTACGCAGCCGAATTCTAATATGGGCTGAACATACATTTTATATATCACCATTAAGGTATTCATGCGTAGTCCAGAGGAACTGTGCCTGAGCCGGCTGAGCAAAGCTACGGCTCGTTCTGCCTTTGCTTTAATATGATCAATGTGACTGCGCCAGGTGAGCTTGCCATCCTAAATACACCAAGGTACCTGACGGCGTCAACTTCAGGAATGATTTGCTGGCGGTGTTGTAAAGATATATGCACCTGTACAGTTAATCGAAAGACTAGTACCGCACTTTTGCTAATATTTAACGACATGCGTAACCCCTCTAGCTATGTCTCCAGAATCCTAACTAATTCTGCAACGATTGGTGTAGTGAATGTAGATTATTCGCGGATGTAAAAAGTGCTATATTGTCCGCATAAACATAAACATGTACTTCTGGCGACAAAGGAATCTTACATAGCAAAATGTTAAATAATATATGGAAAAGAACGGCACCATGTGGTACACTCTCTTGTATGCTTGTGTTTAGACGTCGAAATACCGCGTTGATAACAATAAAACTCTCGATCCCTCATAAATTCATAGATGCAATGGTTATATACTTCGGGAAATATTAATGGACCGAAGCTCATTGAATAGAACACAACATTCTACAGAGTCGCCGGATTTTGTTACATATCGCGTCACAAAAGCTGCGTACTCTCGTTTGCGGTGAACAAGTTTAATGCGGCTCTCTAAATCTACATAGACGCACCTTATGGAGTGGCCGGGACGCAATCCAACGTGACAAAGACTGAGAAGTGTATCATCCTGCATAAAATTTGTTATGCGGCCTGAACAACCCTTTCTATTTATTTGACGACATTGGAAGTAAGAGAAATTGGTCTCATGTTGTCTAAGCCAAGTACAGCTGCTTTTTTCTTCAACAGAGGAATAATTTTAGCTGCTCTCCGCTCTCTTATAACCCATGAGCAGTTGGGAAAGAAATTTACTATATTTAGTAGCTGCTGAGGCATATAATCAAGCAAAACTTTCAGCATTCCTTTTGTAATGCCATCTGGACCTTGGGCTGACGCCGGTTACGGTCTAATAATGCCCTCGAACTCTGTCACTGTTACTTCTACAAAGTCATCTCCTGGGGCGGTTTCTTTAGTCGTACCGGCAATATATGCTTAAAACATTGCGCAAGTCTTTCAGCAATTTTCTCAAGTGACTCTGATAATTATTTGACTGATAGAAGAACGGAGTCGATATTCACGGGCGCTGGTATAACTTTATGGGACTGAAGAAATTTTAACAGGGCCTTTTTATTGCTAGAATTCGAAAGATGTGTGTAATGCTTGGAATCATAATCGTCCTTAGCATTTGAGACTGTTCCCTTAGATGTAGGAGCTAAATATGTATAATCAGCCCAGTTAACAGGACCTTGGTTATATAAAAGTTTTTTTCCACGCAGATGTTCGACGTTTAAAATGTCGCTCGCAGTCAGAATTCCACAACGGACAACATGATCCGCCCTTAGTGGGTTGTACGAAAAATTGAGCTTTTCTGATGATTGCTTGAGTATTGAACACAGGCTCATTGCTTAATTATCCCTCTGCATGCCCTCCTGAGCGTTTAAAGATTATTTGAATGAATTTTAAAATTTTGCGCAAATAACAAAAGTGCGCACATGACTATCAAAACTAGTTAACGGGGTAAGCAGTTCAAAAATTTTATGGAGGTGATCAGTGTTAGTACTGGAATCAACAGTCTTCCAGGAGGTGACAGAAATGCTCGAGGTAGCAAACGTAAGATCTAGGGCAGATCGCGACTGGTCCCGATCAGTACTACGTGCTCTCGAATATAAGCAAGAGAAATATTTGTCAAAACCCAATCCCACAAGCGTCATCAAGTGTCCGTTCGGAAACACCATGATACATGATGAGAATTAAAATCGCCCACTAGTATGGCGTTCTTCTGACTGCAAGCGATAGAGGTATCGAGATAACGGGTACCTTGCACTCGAGAGGGGAAGTACGTGTTGATTATAAAAGAAGGCGTGCAACCAGGAATTATTATATTCAATGCTAACATTTCACAGTCTGGCGACATTATCTGGTATGCTAGACTAGCTTTACGACAGATATTTGGGGATACAAAAAAAAAAAAAAAACTGAACCACCACCTCGAGAAAGGCGATCCAATCGATATTATCGGAAATTTGTTAAATGGAAAGCCTGACCAGCTGTAGGGCCAAGTGTCGTGTAAAATAATAATATCTGGAGAATATTTAGAAGTAAGATATAATAAATTTGTTGCAGCGGAAAGTATGGTACGATAGTTCCACTGAATTACTGTTAAACTTCCAAGGAATAAATACGAGCGGCAGAGACTGCTTGGTCTAAAACGCTCTCTTTTAATAAGTGTTGCTTAGTCGGAATCTTTCTCACGTACTTTTTTGCCTTGGATTTGGTGGGAGAGCTAGATTTTTCTCTGACGGTGACCTTGTTCATTTAAGAGATCGAGGGTCTATATCTACATCTACATTTTCCATTCCATTTACATTGGAGAGACAGATGTGGTCAACTTTCTCGGAAGTTGATGGGTTTGATGAATCATTATTGGTCAATGGTTGCGCTGTCGATATTTCAATAGGTGGACTCCGCGCTAGACCCGGTACCTGATCCTCAATGCTGGCTGTATGAGTAAGTTGAAGCCACGGAGGTATCTGTGAGGACATCACCTGAACAAGGGAGGCGGCGAGATTTGTCACAATGCGATCCATCGCTTTCTCCAAAGCTTCTTCTACGGAAGCGGCCACAGCCTGAGAAATTGACGTATTGATACACACTTTTTGACCTGCCGTTGTACTAGCATACCCTTGAGTCCTGCTATGAATTTTTTTTCAATGGCCTCGCGACAACAGCACCGATGTCAATCAGCTACTTCGAGGATTTGCACTTCTCTTGATCTTGCAGGGCAGTTAGGCTCATCTGTAAGGTGAGTACCACGGCAAAGGCAGCCGGACTCATTTAGGGAAGAACAGTCTTTTGAATTGTCTTTTTAATCTTCTTCACAAATCCGCTATGGTATGTTGGACAGGCAAGCTTTTATGGATTGCCCAAACCGTCAGCATTTTAGACGCTGAAGGACGCGGTGGGATAGAGGCTGAAGTGGGTATATATATAAGTGTCCATGCTTTGATTTCCGATGGGCGGTTCATTCCAGCAAATGTAGCAGTCAATGTTTCTGTGGGCATGCGCTTATTAACGACACGGCTGAAACAATACACAGAAATCGCACCTGCCACTGAAAACATTTCCGAAATTCCCGCTGGACATCGACTTATGTCGACACCGCTGACTAGACTTTTGGTATATGCAAGGTGATGAGGAATGAAACTGCTCACTGCATGTGTCGTAAAAACATCGCACTTCCGTAAATCTTGAACACAAGCCTGGTCTGGCGAAAAGCAATGAATGCCCCCTCGGCCAAACTGTCGAACCTCGGTGATTTGTTGAAGATTGGCCCGGGCCATCCGGAGTTGTTTGAATTGCCTTAAGATTCTTCATGTGAATCACTCCGCCATCACTTGGGACCAAAGCCACTGGTACGCTGGCCATCCCAGTGTGTAATAAAAGCTCCACCAGTCAATCAGAGGGAGGAACAGAAGCCGACCAGGAAGAAGCGTCCTCGTCTGGTGATGAGAGAGACATTGCAGAGAAATAGGAAATTACTATGGCAAGTTAACAGTTATTGGAATAAACGGCCAAAAGCAATTAGGTAAAGGACAAAGAGCAAAAGAAAAGGACCAGCTACTTGACCAGAACCAGTGTTCCAAGCAGGAAGCAGGAGCCTCCTTGAATGCTTTCAGTGTGGTCTTCAATCTTCACAAGCGAATACGACTCGCACTTCTTCCTCTACTGCTGCAAACGATATTTCACTCTCGCAAGAGCGAATTTTCATTCCAACAAACGCCACATGACGAAGTCTGAGGCTTACTGTGCTTTATATAGTTGACCTACCTGCGCGTTTCCCCTTCGCGCGACGGGCGAAACTGCATATTTCGTTGGCCGGGTCTGAAGCGCTGGAAGTTTCAGTATTTTTCTCGGATTTTGTATTCTCCTAAGCATTACCCACATGCATAAAGAAAGCCGTGTTAATTTCAAATGGTTTGAGAAAGGCATTGCCTTTTTTAAATAATGAGTAAATTACTTATGACTCGTAGCGGCGAGTTTCACGCCCGCTGTTACAAGGCGAGCGATTATTTCCTACCCGTTTCCGCTTTGATTAGCCTAATGACTACTGTCCGTGTCCAAGGGTGCAGATCTAGATTTATAACCGCGACGGAAATAGAGAGCCGATGGTACGGTCATCACGAATTCCCAATGGTTTCATTCCATCCACGCATGCCAATACGAATTAACTACGACAGCGCTGATAGCGTGAAGCAGAGCTTTCGTGCTCACTTCGATGGACAAGTGTTTCGTCATGTCACGAGACAGCGGCGAAAGAGCAAACAATCGTCCGTCGCGCCAGCCTTGTCGTGATCGAGAGAGACGAATCGTTCAAGTCTTTCGCAAGAACGAAACATATATTGCGTGCTTTGCACAAACTCAGCGCGTGCGGTCGTTGCAGTATTGTACGAGGCAGAGTCCATTGTGTCCACTCCGCTCTTGCCTTTTTCATTCACTACCTTACACCACCTAAACGCCAGGAAACTTATCTCGCCACTTTACACACCCGCACAAACACACAGACACACTCTCGGCACAAACTCGATGGCGCCCGCCAGTCTGGCGCGCCAAAAGCGCATGCATGCTTCGGCAGCAAGCCCGCTCTCATCGGTGACGGATTGCGCCGTCTCGCAGAAACACGGCCGCGCATAATCAGGCACCGTGTAATCAATGGCCCCGCGATTATGCCGCAGTGGACACGGGCGCTGTCCTCGCCCATGTCGGCCGTGCGTGCCGGCGATGCCCCGACCGTCGACGCGGTGTGCTGGATACCAGGTGTTCCCAAGCTGGTCGCAGCCATGGAGATTCGTACTCACATTAGCAGAGGGAAATCTGGCTCTACAATCATTCACCCACCCTGTCAATTATGAGTAGTATGCGGATAATTCCACAATTTAACTCGGCTTTCGCCATAAAGCAAGTTGTGGCTCCTTTTGTTGTCTAATGCGCGCGAGCGCAATGCGGGCGGGTAGTGTATTCTTAAGGTTGGGAACATACGCAGCATGAAAACTGGACGCTATCCTGACTATACCGTCAAATTAGGAGCTGTGGCTTGCCCCCTGTTTCTCCGCTGCCTCAGGACATGGTTTCATTTAGGCTTCCCAAAAATATGGCCATTTTCAACTAAAACTGTATATGTTATGAAAGTGACGGGCATGCGCAATCTGCTGTTGCTGATGCCCTATCCAGTGGCTTTTAGTAGATTGTGAGGTGTGTGCCCCCATGTGTCAGGAATGCCCTCTGCGGATGTGTCAAGCAGTGGGCAATCCTGGACCATGTGTTGCAGGGTGTCTAGGACGTCGCAGTGGGTGCATGTGTACGAATACTGCCTAGGGTATAGTGTGCGACTGATTATTGCGTGTGCGTATTGTATTTGTCTGAAGCGCACTGAGTTTTTTTAATCCTTCGAACGCTAGGCCGTGCCTGTGCGTGCCAGTGGTACCTGCCTCGCGTAGACGCGAGCGTCTGCGTAATTGTGTTTCGGCACCGATGCTGCTGCTACTACAATATTAAGCCATTGAATTTTTACTTGCTGACAGGGCATGGGCAATTCCTGGTGATATTTTATGCATCACTGATTTTTTCGCATTACTGGACTAGACGCAGACGAAGCGCTGCTGGCATTGTCGCGGCAGCGCGGCTCCTTAGCGTACGAGGAGGGGCTTTCCTGCCAAACTTTGGAGCCCAAGATGGTAGACGTTGGCGCAAGTCTGGCATATACCGTAACTCTACGTCAGCGCCAATTTCTTTCTAGTGGTGGGCGTCGTATAAGTAAATCGCAAACCGAACAAAAGGATGACGTCCCGCTCCTGTTTGCACGCCTTCCGCCCTCATATCCCCCGACGGCCCCGACATAGCCATCTCGTACACTGTAAACAGAAAAACACTCAGATGGGCATTTTTGGCTTGTCCTCAAGCGCATTCCCTTTTGTACATGTTTCTACTCTCATTGAATGGGAGTGCGATAATACTCCCATTTAGATGAGAGTGTTTGCAGTGTACATCAGAAGCAATTAGCAGTACCATTTTACTCCCGCTTGCAGAAATTCGAAGATGTACTATGGGAGTTTTATTATTTCCATTTGGGAGCATTTGCGGTGAAACTGAGGAGTTTTTTGGTGTTAATTTAAGAGTAAATAGGTGGAAATAAAAGCATTGTAGTTTGCTCCCTCCCTAACCCGCTCCACGTTTTTTGGGCAGTAAAGGGGAGCAATTTTTACATCCGAAATAAACCCCTCCAAAGCATTTATTCACTGCTGGAAGCTAAAAATGCAGTCCCGTGAAAACGCGAGCCATTGGCTTGCATTCCTACGAGACTGCTTTTTGAGCACATAAAAGTGGTTAGAAGCTTTGGAGGGCTTTGTTTCGGGCTGTTCAGACGCCAGGGTAGAAAACTCTCGGAGTTATTCTTGTGCACTATGAAGGAACATGCAAAGCAAGCACTCACAAAATATTTAATTAGAAATATCACATTTTATATATTGCATTCCTACGGTTCTTTCCAACAATGAGTACAAATGGTGACGAGACAGTTTGTACATGTTTAGAACAGTATTCTTAAAGATACAGGTAATGTACAAAAATTCCAGTGGCCAGGAGGCGGTCTCGCACAATAATATAATAATAATGACAAACCTATGGCACAAACATAAGAAACCTATACTTATCACATATTCAGCATTTACCACAAATATATACTTCAACCTAGTGACTAGAAAGCTTGCACAACGGCTAAAACGAACAAATCCAGGCACTGTACAATGGTGCCAGTGGCCAGAAAAGAATAAAAAGGCACAAATTTAAGGAACTTATCACACACTTAAAATATATCAACATACGAAGTTTCAACCAGCTTATTAAACAATCCCTTTTCACCAGACCATGCCCGGCACATTTGCATGACTAGATTTGTGAAGCTGCCAAATTTAAGCTTTGTAAAATTGAAAGTATTGACAAGTCTTGTCCCATATTTTACTTCACTTGGTAGACCTCAACCCAATGACTAAATTATGGCGTCTCAATTCCCCAAGTACGCAATAATTAATTAAATTACTATTTATTTAAACTCAAAATGCACGCCAAGAGCAGTGCTGCTTCAGAGGTGTAAAAGGTTACGCATGTAGCGATGAAACCAATTGCAATTTCATGGTACCGGATACTGCCAACATGCATGCACACCACGGTCGTGGTGTTTAAAGCCCAGTCCATTTAACACTCCACGAGACAAAAGGGAAGGGAGTGTCTCCCTGTATTTCCAAGAGAAGTGAACAATCAGAGGGGACAGTTTGGCAGCTTTCGGCGGCACAATCAGTTCATGGCCTTAACTACTACACCCTGCAAACTCCACTTTCGGTGAAGCGACAAATAACCTTTTTCATGTCTGAGGCCTCACTCTGCCAGAAGAGTGTTTTAGATGAGCCGTATAAAGGTATTGTAAGTATTAATTTGTAGCACTCTCACGAAATTGACGCTTCGCGCCGTAAATATGGAGTCAGCAGCTACTTAAGAAACCGGGACACCAAATTTTCGTGTCAGTACTCTTGTAACAATCTTGCATTGTTGCCAGTCAGTGGTAGTCTGTGTGACTTAGAATAACAGAAATAAAAATGAAACACCTTAGCACTATATTGAGAGGTCAACTCATCCCACTTATTGAGCTGAAAGCTGACACAGAGCACAGCTTACAAACATTCCTGAGGACTTTCTTGCACACCTGTGCTCATTACAACATTTTGGTTTGCAAAAATAAATTGCCTATAATGTGACCGAATATAACATTTATCTACCTAAATAAATAATAAAAATTAAAGGCACTTTTTAAAACTCCTAAAGTCGTATATAAAAAAAGGTTTCACCAGGCCATTTGACCAAACATTATTGAAGCCTGTTCATACTGAATCAAATTCGAATGGTGCATAGCATAGGAGCCAGTACGTTAAAATTAGCTCACAGCATATCTGCTACTGTTGCTTTTGTGTATCAAGCTCAGCACCTTTACAACATAAAACACGTGAGCTGTGCACTACTAATCATTTTGATGTGCTGTCCACTGTATCTTAAATGCACACTGCAGAAAAAAATCCGGGACATATTTTAAATTTAAACTGTGGCGAACAGCACAAAAAGAACTAGGAAAACATTGTGTGTAAGGCAACAATATTACAAAACAGAAGCAATAACTTAACACTTAAGCTTGACTACCACATTACGATTGAAGTATTACAGTATTGAGGCAGTTTAACGTCCACTGTCTTTATTGCAACCCCTACTTGCTGAGAAGGCCCCGGTTTTCGCTTCGCAGCTGAACCACAACTTCATATGCAGCAACAGCTGGCTGGCGAAGTTTAAAGTGAGACATGGCATAAACATGACCGCTTCAGAAGAAGATGCCATTGGCAACACAGAGGATGCAGAAACATGGCAAATGGTCAGCTGAGGCACATCTTGATGGACTGCGCGCCCAACAATAATACCTTTAGCACGAATGAGTCTGCGCTCTTCAAGCTGCTACTAGACAGAACGCCTACATCCAATGACGAGACATGCACTGGCGGTAAGCATGCCAATGACAGGATTTCAGTTGCATTCGAAGTGAACGATTTCTCGTGATTGAGAAGTCAGCGATGCCAAGATGTTTGAATAGCACCCAACTGCCGTCTAGAGTTGTCTACTGCAGCAATACAAAAGCATGGACTGCAAAGCTTTTTCAGGAGTACATGCTCCTCACTGACCACTATGTTGCAGCGAAGAACAGAATTGCAGTTATCCTAAATGCATCGGCGCACATCGCACTGGATAACTTTGCAGCTGCGAAGTTGGCATTTCTGCTTCCTAATACATCAGTGATTGCCCAACCCTTGGACCAAAACATCATTCGGGCTGTGAAACTCTACAGAAGAATCGGCTGCAAAGAAGTTTTTTAGGCCTTGAGTGTGGCCACTGGTCAGTAGCCTATGGCTCTTCCAGGGAGCCTGCATGGCCTCTGAAAATATTGATTAGTTGAAGAGCTTTGACGTGCGGCTTTGTGTGCGTTAAGTTAAGAAATGCATGTTATATGAATGTTAATATTTTGCGCGCCTTTCGTGGGTATTCCCCATGAAACACCCAAAAGGATGCAAAGAGGCAGGCTACTACCGAAAGCAGCGAGGAGACTTGAAACAATAGTTGCTTGTCGATGTGCAGTGCCAATCCTTCATCCTGCACCAGACACGGGGTCAACGGGGCTTCTTCCTCAGGTTAAAAAAAGGAATGCTATTGTGTAAAGTCTTTTAGAGTCAATAATGCTGAACCAACTACAAAAAAAAAGCATTTTCGCTTTAGACCCACACACGAGCAGTGGGTGTTTAAGAGAAAGCCGGACTTGTCCAGTGACTATTGTTATCCTGATAAAAAAGACTTTCTTTCTTTCCTTTGTTTTTGCTGCCCAGGTACTGAGGACAACGAAATTAGTTTTCAAGAAAGATTTGGCTTCACAAAAAAATATAAGCACCTAATGAGTTAAAGTACTTGTTGCAGATCATTCCGAATTCACATTTTGGTTGGCTCTCAAAGCAAAGGATGGTGGGTACTGCTCTAAGAATACTTAGCAATAGACTACAGGTCAAAAGCCTTGATTCCGTTTTGAGCCGTAAAGTAAAGGAACCTGCTACGAGCACACACAGACCGCATGTGTCGCAATGGTGGAACCATTTATTCAGCCACATTTCTCTTTTTCCAATTCCAAAACTAAAATAATGCAACTTATTTTTTAAGATTGCTTTAGTAAAGCCAATAAACTTATTTTAGGAAACATTTTGGGAAGTCAGACTGCTTTTTTGAAGAGTATTTTATCATAAAGCTCATTTACTGATCGGGCCAAACTTGCGCACCTCTCGTGGGCCATTTAGTGCTGTTGAGGGAAGAGATACTTGCTCGAAATTCAAACTTTCATGGCAACAGGTTGGAAAAATTTTGAAACCGCGCACTACATATATTCAAATAAGAAAAAAGAAAAATCTCTAATATGCAACACTTCGTTCGTGCTTTTGATATTGTAGCAGTGATACTCTGCGGTAATCAGTTGCAATTGAGGCAACTGCCATGTAGTCTGTCGCTAAATATTCTTAGAGCTATAGCTACAATACTTTTCTATTAGTACTTAACCAAATGTGGATTCATAAAAATTTGCACAAAGCAGTTCTGGCTCACCAGGCAGTTCTATACTATTGCATAGAAAACAATGGTTTCATTGTACATGGCACTCAGGCAACAGATTACAACTTTTTCACTCAAATTAAGATAGCCACCTACATGCACCGGACAAACATGCGGTACTTGAAGGGACACTAGAGGCAAATACTAAGTCAATGTACATTGTCAAAATATCATTCCAGAAACCTCGCTGCACTTGTTTCGTGCCAAGAAAAGATAAAATCACGTTTGAAGGGTCCGGATGCCTTTGGCGCAATTCATATAACCAGCCCGCAAGTGGCGACATTGCATATGCAGTCACCGCCCTTTACTGCCGTCGGAGAGTAAAACGGTGCCCAACAGACAACACGGTTTTCTGCACAAAGCGCAAACACGCAGCCAAGAGAGAGTGTTGGATTCGCCGCTGCAGCTGCTCTTGGTCAAGTGGTGTGGACTGTTCACGAATGCCACAATATCACATGGATGTGGCATTCTCTGGTACTCGCAGTAGGCGAGTTTCTTGAGCCAGCAAAACCAGCTCAGCTCTACACTATAAATACTGGAACGTAAAAATACAGGCGATAGAGTGGAGAAAATGAAACCCTTCAACCACCCGCGTGGTTGTCAGGGCTTCATTTTTCTAAATATGAAATAGAACTGGACATCTTTTTCATCTTACATTGCAATACAATTATCTATTACAAGTGGTTGATAACTAGTGACAGTTATAATGAGTGCCTTGGTCATCAGGCTAGTACTTGAATGTCCTGGGGGAGTCTGATCGTCTCCTGCCCTTGCATAAATTTCTCGATTAGTAAAGCTTTGTTCAAGATAACATTGATCACTTCAGCTTGACTTAATATTTGCCTTTAGTGTCCTTTAAAAGCATGATGCCTATTGGCAAAAGTATCCTGTGGCAGTTCGAGGAAATAAACAAAAGCATTAGGTTTTGGCCGAGTTGGTTGTGCATGGTTCTTATTAGCGTTTTGCACGCACAAAGACAGGACTTCAAACGAAAAAGGGACACACAGTATGCGCAAACTTAGCTGGCTTTTATTGTGACAGCAACATATATAAACGCTTCCACAATCAGAAAAAAAAACGAGATGGCAGGAAAACAAACAAAACCGCGTTTGCTGCAAAACTACATAGCCACATGTGCCGGCGAAATGAAACGTTGTCACTGTCATACCTTTTCACCGCCCAGAAACTTCACTTCCTTATCCCTTAATGCTACAGACGGGGCACTAACACAACTCTGATCATGCCGAAGAATTTTTCTGGCTTCAACTATCTCCCTGGTTAAGCAATTTATGTGAGAAAATAATATTGTGCATCTGTTAAAGATAGGATAACATCCATTGCATGACTTGCAGTGTTCTGCCATGTGGCCTTCGATGCCTTGCTTTACCTTGCGGTGATGTTCTGCTAGTCTCTCGCCTACGCATCAGCTGGTTCGACCGATATAACGCCCGATATAACGCCGCACGAGTTCGTTGCATGCAAAGAAAGTGTAGTATATCGGGTTCCCTTGTCGTGCGGCAAGTGTTATATCGGTCAAACCAGCCGATACGTAAACGAGAGGCTGGCAGGACATCGCCGCAAGGTAAAGCAAGGCATAAAAGACCACATGGCAAAACACTGAAAGTCATGCAATGGATATTATCCTATATTTAACAGATGGACGATATTATTTTCTCACATATATCGCTTATATCATATATATCACATATATCGCTTCTGGGCGGTGAAAAGGTATGACAGTGACGTTTGGTTTCACTAGTGGCTATGCTGTTTTGCACATGGTTTTGTTTGTTTTCTTGCCATCCCGTTTTTTTTTTCTGATTGCGGAAGTGTATATATATGTCGCTGTCAGAATAAAAACCAGCTGAAGTTTGCGCATGTTGTGTGTCCCTTCTTCGTTCGACGTCCGGTCTGTGCGCGCTAGTCTAATAAGAAGTAAACAATCTGCTTTTAATTCCTGTGTATTCATTTTAATAGCCAAATGTAGCACACTGAAACACAAAGTGAACAGAAAGCCAATCAGAATGATAAACGCAACAGAAGCATCTTGATAGTCAGAATCCTACAGGCACTCACCTGCGTAATGATGCTGTCTAAGGGCTCCTTGCAGCGCTTTGCTACAAACTGCAGAGCTGCCTGAACAGCATCCTCTGTTAAAAAAGAAATCAGATATTGTAGAATGCTTAGGAAACCTTTCACATCAAACAGCTTACAGCTTTTATGCCTCAGAGCCCTGCATGGGTAATTCATCTACTGTGAGAAATACTTGAGGTACACATAACTAGTGAAATAACTTGTGCTTTAATATTCCAATGGATGATTACCACCAGTAGCAATGACTGTGGGTCTAGTTTCGTTTGCTTGTTGCTCAATTAAACGGGAAGAAATGGTACGTGCTGTGAACTCGCGCGCTTGCTCCACCCGTAGAACTATGGCATATTTTAACATTTCTTTTAGATGCTTTCCCTCATGTTTCATGGTTTCGTAACATACTGCCAAGTATTCCACATATCGAAACATACATACATCCAATTTTTTAACAGTAGAGAAAACTATGGTTAGAACACTTCAGAAGAAGATCACAAAGAGTTCAGAACATCACATTAGACAACCACTAAACCACTCTCATCTCAAAAATGTTATAGTGGCAGCGGTGTTCACAATGAACATAGAACCAGAATTTTTCCAAAGGTTCCATATGAGCAAAGTTACAGGCCTTCGCTACCCTCCTCACTGCACTCTGTTCTCTATGCATATTCCCACCAACTCCATGCAGGGCAGCGAAAAGTATGGGTTGTGACAACACCCTGCGTGCATTGCAGCATGCAAAGGAGGGAGCAGAAAAGCCGCGAGAGGAGCACATGATTCTTTAACAAATTTTTGGCTTCTTTGCGGAGCACAGCATTGCTACATTCTCAAAGATGGTCCTTACAGAATGACTAATGCGATGCGCATGTTTATACAATGTGCAAAAAAAGCCAGAGTTGATTTACGAGCTCTTTAACTAGCTCATTTAGGTTAACTCAGCTCTCCCTTGGAGAACTGAGAAAGCACATAAGAATAATTGCCCATTACTGGCTTAGGTAAGCAGCACAAACAAATATAGTTGAGTAAGGTATACAAAAACAACTTAATTTATAACTCTTCACAAGTACAAGTAAAAAAGAAATTCAAGGTTCCAATTCAAACAGGATTGCCGACTTTCTGATACCTGATACCGACCCCACGACCACCGCAGTTACCATAACTCCACAAAAAACGATTCCTGAACTTTTAAGGGCAACGCCGGCGATTTTTCTATGTCCACTGGTATTAATAAAATTTGGAATATGTGTTCTCTTTTGCACTCTGAGTATCTGTACCAAACTATACGGCTGAAGATGAATTTTAAAGATTGGTTGCATTCTTGACTCGCGACTTTCTACTGGCCACCCTGTGTTTGTGATATCAGAGCCAACACCGCCACTGTTGCTGGAATCCTCACTTAAATTGCCACTGCCTAGTTTGGAAACTCTGTAAGAGCTCCCTGTGTCAGAAGAAATGATCAGCTTGGCTTCTTCGGCGTTAGAACCACCTGTACTGCATGTTTACATTGTGGTGGTGTAGGATCTATTGTCACATGAAGCAGCTACCTGTTTCGGTATCTCATTTATTCATTATATAAAATTACTGGTGAACTTCTATGGAAACCAAATCACCCTACGGGTGACAGAACTGCCAATGCCATTTGAATATGACAATGTTACAATATGGTTAAAAAAATGCCAGAGTTGCCCTCTAAGAGCGTCATCATAGAAACATATTTACCGGATCCCACTTCGGAAAATGCGACAACCTCTTCTGCCTCTCCAAAGCTCAGAATAATGTAACCAAGCTGCTTGCAGCCTTTCTCCATTGCCTCCATCACGTTTCTTTGGAAAAGTAGGTCAAACTCCATGAGAAGCTGGAAAGAAAAGAAAGAATGTTCAAGAAATTTTTGTTCTACTAGCAAACTAATGCAATAGTGAAAACCAATTGTGCAAGGACAGCCAAGGCAGCAGATGTCAAACATGTCTTAGCGTAGCCATCACATAGTAGTACATAACCTTAGGAGCAAGCAACCAGTCAGTAAACCTTCGTACGGCATCAGCATATTGTCGAAGGTAAGATTGCTTGTTAGTTACCACATAAGAAAAGAGTCAACAAATCAAGGAAGCCGGGTAAATTATGGTTGATTTAAACGTAGAAGCGATAAGAAAAGGGGAAATGAAAGTGGACAAATAAACATGTAGCAAATGGTCTTTTAGTCCACTTTTTTTCTAATTGCCTTATGAGTGGTATGTTTCAATAAGAAATAATTATTCACGCATAGTTCATCTAGATTCATTCAGTGTTTTCTTTTATAGCAGTAACTAACAATCAAGCACCTTGGGTCACTTCATTCTTTTCACTCATTGCATAGAAGAGTTCTCGACTGGCAAAATTAATGCCAAAGAAGGGCTTATCACCCCATTATGTGCGTGGTGGACCAAAAAAGTGAATGGTCGAATAGTCACTATTGTAGTCTTGAAGAAACGCCCGCATAACTTGGCTCCCTACTGTACCTGTTGTCCTTAGCTCCTTCCATTTGCTTTTTCGTTTTACTTCCACATTTCAATAAAAAAATTAGTTTCCACTATGCTTTCCCTGCCTTCCCTGTTTTCTTCTTACACAACCAACAGCAATAAAGGCACCTTTCAATTAAGTCAACCGGTGAGTTGTAACACATCTAAAACATTGCCTCTCCATATAAATTATGCCTATGGGGCGAATGGCAGTACCTTGAAGCTGTATGAACATGTATAAATCATTGGTATGTGACTGTACCATATCTTTGAAGACAAATGTGACTGGTGGAACAGTGTATTAACGTGTTTTTCACCTGGCTAATAGCACTATGCTGATGCAGATATTCTACACACTTCATATGCTGAGCATCTTATGGTTGTGCTCTTGTGATTACTTTATCATTACATAAGAGTTTTCTAAGCTTGCTCACCCCAAAATACAACTCAGTTTTGTTATCCTATGTTATTTTGTCACTGCAATACGCACACTTGTTTGCTTTGTCCTGAAAGAGAAATGTCACTACAATTGCTGACTGAAACACTTAAGCCACTGCCTGAACCTAAAGCTAAGAACCCAGTAAAACAAAAACGAAAAAAGATGACCAAAGCTCTTGCTAGAGCATACCGATGCCTCAGTTGCCAGAAGGGGGAACAGCAACAGATCATCGGACAGCGTAAGGCTGCGAAGTTGTTCATGCCTCTCTTTTGCTGTTGCAAGCAGCCTCGGCCTTACTGCCTCTTCATATTGGCAGCCAGCATTGTCTTGAAGCGATTCGTTGTGCAGCCTCAACGACTCTGCAGTTTATCCATATGCTACAAGATGACTGCAATCCTGAAACACAAGGAAAGTTAAGCCGTTCTTACAAGTTGTGAATGCGAAAGCATTGATGTCCAATTGAACGCCACTGAGTAGTCCTTCGAATTGGGAACTACTGATGGACAAGGGAGCGTGTTTATACGGTGTTTTCATTTGGCTTTACCGAGTGGCAGGCACCAGCGCGAACCGAAAGAGGCGCCTAAAGTTCCTATTTCTAAAGCAAAAATATCCGGGGACTTCACATATAGGCGCCAACCCACGAAATGACGCTACCACAGCGCCGCCTGCGAGAAGTATCGCAATCCGAAACCTGTGTTTTGGTTTTGATTATCGTTTTTATCGAGTGTCGTTTGCCTTCGAACTTATGGGTCAAGTTATTTGGTGAAATTTTCGATGATGGCCTCTTTCCGTAATTCTTCCCTTTGCTAGCTCGGGCCAAACTCATGTTTAAATACATTTAAAACGCAGAAATGGTTTTCTGCGATAACCACCGCGCCGATTTTAATGAAATTTGTTAAATTTGAGAGAAAGAAGTTAGATTCTAGTGACTATCGGACGCAAAATTTTAAGGCAGGGCCTGATATTTATTTTTCTTAGTTTCAAAAATTAGTCAATTCGAAAATTTTACAAATGTAATTAAGTAATTGAGCAATTAATGATCCCGTTAACTAATCAAGGAACCAGTCATTTGATTAATCAGTGTATCGGCCGATTAATCAAATGATTCGTTCATTAGGTAATTAATATAAATGAACTTCGTCAACCGGGCGGCCAGTTGAGCTGACGTTAATTCTTGCTGCGTTCAGCTCGGACAAAAAGCACGACGTACATGATGTAGAATCTATTGCTACAGCAGCGTTTCGAAATTTCCGTTGTTGCAGCACGCAGTAACGATCGACGGCATGGTATATCGATGGGATTCTGTGCTGCGTGATTGCCGAGCTCTCGCACGCAAACGTGAGGGATGGAGGGTAAGTTAGATGCAGTGGTTCATAAACAATTTCATTGATTTCTTGTGGGGCTCTCTGCATGAGCAGTGTAGCACTTGTCGGTCGGCATAAGAGAAAGCGGGGGGGGGGGTCGTCTTGATCTTTTTTTGATACTAACAATAACCTTCTTGCTTGTCATTCTCTTCATTCGACTCTTGGCGTTGAAATGACTCCAAGGTAGTGAGTTTTTTTACATGTATATCAACTTCTACATGTGTAAATGGCATCCCAGTAATAAAAAGCAAGAATTGCTCGAACCAATTGGAAATTTCCATTTGTAACTAATTGGATGTTTGTAATTCTGCTTTAGGATGCCCATTGGAAAAATCCAACAAGAACAATTGGACCAATTTTCTTTCTTTTTTTAAACACAGTTGAAACCAATTGGTCTCTGAATTGAACTCTTTGGGACCATCATGCAAAAAAAAAGTTGGAAAAGAAATGAAACCCAGATGGGCCTTCACATCGACATAACGCCGATATACTAGACAAACTTTTCGGGAAGCATGCTCATGTATGAACACACACTGCGACAATTATCTTCGCTGACAAACAAAATTCACCATTTCACTATATGAGAGAGACGTCAGGTGCCATATATGTAAGCAATATTTAATTGATAAAGTGATGCCAGTGGTTCATGAGAAATAGGTAAAATTTCAAGAGAGATCTTTGTCTTGATAGAAAGCCAAATTGTTCTATCCAATGATCACATCAAAATACAAAGTTCTTCTACTTGAAAACTAACATTATATTTCAGCTATTATTAGTATAAACTATTTTGCTGTTTCACAATATTACTCATTAATAGTGTCCACTTGGGACCAATTGGCATACCAACCTCCAGTGATGTCTAACTGGAACCAAGTGAACTTTTCATGATGCCCAATTTGAACTAATTGGACTTTGCATGAAGCCAAATTGGAACTTGGCCCTCCTATGATGTCCAATTGGAACCAGTTGCATCCCATTCAAAAATCCCACAGGCCTCAATGTTTTTTTATTGGGATTACTGCAGCTGTTGCCTGATCATTTTATGACTTTTGTAGTTTCGTAAGAGGGGAAGTTACGCTTATTCAGTAATCTTGTGTTGCAGCCAGTGCATCACGCATGGACACATATGCTTGCAACCGGTGCCACCAGAGGACCCACTCTTTGTCATCTCTTTTTCGTCATTTCTGCACCTGGCATGGCATGGAGGACAACTGGAAGTGTGACTTGGAAGGCTGTGAAAAAAATTATAGGCTTTATAGCTCCTTCCGTAAACAAGTCAGCCGTCACCACAATCATCTGTTCCTCCAGACAACCACAGCTGATGCATCCTTGACACCCCTTGCTGACAACCTCGAAGAAACACTGCAAAATTATCCCACCCAGCCTGTTGGGCAAGCAGCTGAAAAGGCGTGCTTCGATGTTAATATTTTTAACACCAGTGGTCAGTGTGTTGATGTTGGCACTCCTGACAGCAGTGTTCAGTGCGCTATGGTTCTGTCTTCGTTGTTACAAAAGTGGCAAGAAGGCAGGCAGTTACCCGAGAGCACCTTTAATGAAGTCACGAATGATATGATAAACTTTATTTCAGAATTTAGAGCAGACTTCAATGCAACCACTATTACAAAACTTGAGCAGCTCATAACAATAACAGGCCGAGAGAACTAGTGGAAAACTTTACATACGTTTGTTCCTACCCGAACAATATACCTTGAAGATCAAGGTACTTCTGACAGCTATGACTACATTCCAATTTTGGAAACGTTAAAGGCTGTCTCAAGTACCCATGACATTT
Organism: Dermacentor variabilis; assembly: GCF_050947875.1. Lineage (NCBI taxonomy): Eukaryota > Metazoa > Arthropoda > Arachnida > Ixodida > Ixodidae > Dermacentor > Dermacentor variabilis. The sequence continues at coordinate 163,322,085 of NC_134569.1, read as the reverse complement.
TCCAAACAAATCGCAAACCTTCTTCAACTCTTCTACAGGATGTGCCTGATGGCATGCACTTTAAGGAGCACTGCTTGTTCAAAAATGCCAGCAATCAGAAACTTTTTGCTCTACATCTGTACTTTGATGAACTTGGAGTCTGCAATCCCATTGGAAGCAAGCGTGGAAAACACAGTCTTGGCTGGATATCTAACAATTCTAAACTTGCCACCCCGATTTCACTCGAAAGTTGACAGCAAGCACCTTGTTCTTCTTGTGAAAAATGCCACTGTAGCCAGATTCACAGTGCACAGAATTGTCCAACCATTACTTGAGGACATACAGCAGCTAGAATCCCAAGGAGTTGCGATTGATGGAGAACTCATTAAAGGCTCTCTTCTTTATGTCTGTGGAGATAACTTGTATAGCCATCAAATTGGCGGCTTCTGAAATTGCTTTTCATCGGGGCCAATCTGGCGTTTCTGCTTCGCAATGAAAGAGGACATCAGTGAGAAGTGGAATGAAGAAGAGTTTATCGTTCGAACACAGAAAATGCATGCTCAACATATCAACCTGTTGAAGACTGATTTAAGCCTCAGCAATGTTTATGCCATCAGTCGTGAAAGCTGTCCAAGTTCACTTCAGTCATTTGATGTGACGAAAGGCCTTCCCCCTGATGTGATGCCTGACCTGTTCGAAGGAGTCATTCCATTTGCCATGAAACACATCTTGCGCCACATTATGTCATGCCGTGTGTTCACTCTTGATCAGCTAAATGAGAGGCTTAGCTCATTTCCCTTGCAAGGAGGGGAGAGTAAATCACGACTACCTCCTCTGTCCCATCACTCAGTGTTTGGAACATCAGCCATAAAAGGTTCTGCTGCTGAAAAGCTTTGTGTTTTTCGGTTCTATTCACTGCTTGCGGACGATGTAGTTGCAAAGGGAAACGCTGCATATGACGTGTACCTTGCATTGCGTGCAATCGTTGACATTTCACTTGCACCACAACTGTGATGTGGTGCAGCTGCGCAATTGCAAGTCTTCATTTATGTTTTTTACGTTGCCATTTAGAGAAACTTTTCCAAATATAAAAATCATTCCGAAAATGCACTAGATGATCCATTACCCCAGGCTTATTCTTTTGTATGGTCCTCTGTGCAAGTTATCCTGTATGCGTTTTGAGGCAAAACATCAGTTTTTCAAAACAGTTGTAAGGAAAACTCGTAACTTTAAAACATTTGTGGAACCCTGAGCCGCCGACATCAGATGCAGTTCATGTACTCATTAGCTCAACCACTAGAATCTGTGGCTGCTACAGGTAGTGCAAGAATGGACATAAACTCACTACGAGACCTTTTGAAGGACAGACTGCATGAGCTTGACATGCATATGGCAGATGTGCATTGTTTGACTTCTGTCAAAGATACTCAGATGTTCCTCCAGGTGCTCATTATAGCAGCGGCCAGTCTGACCAAATTGTATGTTGCGACATGATGAGGGAATTTTATTCTCTACTCCAACAGCACAGTCTACAAACTTTTTGCAATGCAGTTTCCTAATCCTTCGTGACACACTGCTACAGAACCTCGACAGCTTGAGAGGTGAAGAGAAATTAAGTGCTACATGGTGCCTGAGTGCCATGTTCTTCCACTTATAAACTAACCAGTAATGGTGCTGTTGCTCAGCCCATTTGTGTCCTATCCTTTGTGTTTATTAGAATATGCCATATAGGGTTTTCAAGCGGTGGTTTGTTACCATGGGCATATACCAGCTCCAAAAGCCAAATTTCACAGTGGAGCTGTTTACTGAGAGTTACACAAAGGTTTTCGTATGGTGGCATGCAGTCACATTGCCAATATCAAATTGTAAGTGCAACACAACATGGTGGGGAACCCTCAATTTGCTTTGAAATGTAATGATCAATTACTATAAAGAAAAGTTACCATGCGTATCTCATTGAAAAAGAAAACAAATTATATGGTCATATATTTAACCAGTATTTCGTAACTTTAGTTCTTCGCATTGTGTAATTTTGGCTTTGTGGTGGATGACACCAAGAAGTTTGTAATAAGAAAGTAAAAAGCTGTTAATGCAATGGAGGCTACATGACAAACAACAACTAGGCAGAGCCTCTCTCTATTGCAACCTCAATTGAGACTGTCATTAACAAAAGCCGGCCAAGACTCCACTTATAGGCGGCAGCAACTGTTCTTACATTCGAGCATAGTTGTGGCTGGCTTTTCTTAATGATGGCTTTTACGCAGGCTGTGTTTGAGTGAGCCCGCGGCTGACCATTGCTAGTGGCTGCTCCCATTCAAGAAGTGCTGTGTTGCTGTAATGCAGGTTGCGTGGGAGCCATCACTAACAACAACGAGCCACAGCCTCTCTCTATCGCAACCTGAATTGAGACTGTCATTAAGAAAAGCCAGCCAAGACTGCACTTATAGGCGGAAGCAACTGCTCTTGCATTCGAGCATAGTTGTGGCTGGCTTTTCTTAATGATGGCTTTTACGCAGGCTGTGTTTGAGTGAGCCCGCGGCTGACCGTTGCTAGTGGCTTCTCCCATTCAAGAAGTGCTGTGTTGCTGTAATGCAGGTTGCGTGGGAGCCATCACTAACAACAACGAGCCACAGCCTCTCTCTATCACAACCTGAATTGAGACTGTCATTAAGAAAAGCCAGCCAAGACTGCACTTATAAGCGGAAGGAAGCAACTGCTCTTGCATTCAAGCATAGTTGTGGCAAGCTTTTCTTAATGATGGCTTTTACGCAGGCTTTGTTTGAGTGAGCCCGTGGCTGACCATTGTTAGTGGCTGCTCCCATTCAAGAAGTGCTGTGTTGCTGTAACGCAGGCTGCGTGGGAGCCATCACTAACAACAACGAGCCACAGCCTCTCTCTATCGCAACCTGAATTGAGACTGTCATTAAGAAAAGCCAGCCAATACTGCACTTATAGGCGGAAGCAACTGCTCTTGCATTCGAGCATAGTTGTGGCTGGCTTTTCTTAATGATGGCTTTTACGCAGGCTGTGTTTGAGTGAGGCCGCGGCTGACCATTGCTAGTGGCTGCTCCCATTCAAGAAGTGCTGTGTTGCTGTAATGCAGGTTGCGTGGGAGCCATCACTAACAACAACGAGCCACAGCCTCTCTCTATCGCAACCTGAATTGAGACTGTCATTAAGAAAAGCCAGCCAAGACTGCACTTATAGGCGGAAGGAAGCAACTGCTCTTGCATTCAAGCATAGTTGTGGCAGGCTTTTCTTAATGATGGCTTTTACGCAGGCTTTGTTTGAGTGAGCCCGTGGCTGACCATTGTTAGTGGCTGCTCCCATTCAAGAAGTGCTGTGTTGCTGTAAAGCAGGCTGCGTGGGAGCCATCACTAACAACAACGAGCCACAGCCTCTCTCTATCATAACCTGAATTGAGACTGTCATTAAGAAAAGCCAGCCAAGACGGCACTTATAGGCGGAAGCAATTGCTATTGCATTCGAGGATAGTAGTGGCTGGCTATTCTTAACAATGGCTTTCACGCAGGCTGTGTTCCAGTGAGCCGTTGTTCCAGTGAGCCGTTGCTGACCGTTGTTAGTGACAGCTCCTGCGGGGTCTGTTCTGAAAGTAGTAGGACTCAGTTTTTTTTATTCATGGGAATAGTACAAGCGATTAGAATTTTTAAAAGTAACACCCTTCCGCATCTACACACTGCTGCCAACGAGTTTTTCTGTTTTCGTACGTTTTGAGGAACGCCTGGACCGGAATGCTGTTTAGCTTCCTCGCCACAGCCTGTTGAACCGCCTCTACCGATTCGTGATGCTTCACCTTGAGCGTCGATATTATTCTCGGTAATAGAAAAAAAGCGTGGCGGGGCCAAGTAGAGGCTGTAGGGCCGCTGAGGCAGCGTTGCCACCTTGTGCTGGGCAAGATACTCCACTACGCGCAACGCTGTGTGTCTCGGCGCGTTGTCATGGTGCAGCCGCCAATTGTTGGCGATGGCTGGGCGGGCACGAACAATGCATTTTCGCAGTCTTTTGAGGACTTCTACGTAAAAAAACTGCAATAACTGTTGGTTCGTGGTGGTACTAACTCTTTGTGGATGACTCCATGTCCATCAAAAAGGCAAATGAGCATGGACTTTTGCTTGGATTTGCTCATGCGTGCTTTCTTAGGGCGTAAGGAAGAAGGGGTATGCCATTCTGAGCTCTGCCGCTTGCTCTCCGGGGCGTAATCAAACACCGAGGTCACGTCACCAGTCACTACATTGTTTAAAAAGTCGGGGTAATCATTCACATGGTGAAAAAGATCCAGGCAGATCGCTCTCCAGTTGGCCTTTCGCTCCTCTGATAACACTCGCGGCATGAACTTCGTGTACACTTTCCTCACTGTCACGACCTCATAATCTTGGGTTTGAGGAACGCTCAAGTCATCAGAAATCATTGTGATGCTCATCCTACGATCACTGTTCAGTAAGTTTTTCACTCGCGACACATTTTCATTGGTCTTGCTGGTCAAAATGCGTCTGGAGCGGTCGTCGTCTTCCATTCTTTCCCTACCTTCTCGGAACAGCTTGTGCCACTGAAAAACGCGTGATCTAGCCATGGCAGCATCACCACAGGCCTCCTTAATCATGTTGTGATTCTCTTCGGCCCTTTTACCAAGCTTTACACAAAATTTGATCGCGTATCGCTGATGCAGTAAAGGCTCCATGATTCTCGATCAGTAATGAGGCGCTTCGACAGGGGTTCACAGTACAAGCGACCTGCTCTCTGCAACGACCGAGAGCCGACTGCCGATTTTTCCCAGCGTTGCCAATATCCCCCTTCACCGATCCTGCGCGCGCAGACCGCCTCTCATCCGCCCGTTCGCCAAGAAAAAAGCCAGTCCTACTACTTTTAGAACAGATCCTGTATGCAAAATATGGTGTGTTGCTGTAATGCAGGCTGCATGGGAGCCATCAGTAACAACAATGAGCTACAGCCTCTCTCTATCACAGCCTGAATTGAGACTGTCATTAACAAAAGCCAGCCAAGACTGCACTTATAGGCGGCAGCAACTAACTGCTCTTGTATTCGAGGATAGTTGTGGCTGGCTGTTCTTAATGATGGCTTTCACGCAGGCTGTGTTCGAGTGAGCCCATGGCTGACCGTTGTTAGTGACAGCTCCTATGCAAGATGTGCTGTGTTGCTCTAACACAAGTGTCGTGGGAGCCATCACTAACATCAACGAGCCACAGCCTCTCTCGATCGCTGCCTGCATTGAGACTGTCATTAACAAAAGCCAGACAAGACTGCACTTATAGGCGGCAGCAAATGCCCTTGCATTCGAGGATAGTTGTGGCTGGCTGTTCTTAGTGATGGCTTTTACGCAGGCTCTGTTCGAGTGAGGCTGTCTTCAATCATCTGAAAGTAATCTTCTTGTACTCACCGAAACGCGGCTCTTTGATGACGTTTCTGATGCAAAAATCCTCGCTGACATTCCTAATTTTGCTATGTGCCGCAAAGATAGGCAGTGGTCTAGAGGGGGAGGTGTTGTTAATGCTGTGAATAAGCAGCTATCTTGCTGCGTGAGTGACGTAACATCTGAAATAGAAATCCTATGGCTAAAATTCAATGTTAATCCACAGCTGCTACGTCTCGGTGTATCTTATTGCCCCCCTAACAGTCCTGCTGATTTCCCTCTCATACCTAACAATATCCTGGTCCCCTTAGCGATAAAGTACCAGAATGCATGTATCTTGCTCTTCAAAGATTTCAACTATCCAAACATTGACTGGTATTCTGCACAACTATGTTTCAACGAAGCAGGTGCTAAGGACTTCCTTGACGTTTGCCTTAATTTTAACCTAACGCAATTAGTAACTAAACCAACAGGCGTAACACAGGCTACTGAGAACATTTTAGATCTTATATTAACGACTCATCCCGAAAGTCTGTCAACCATTAACTACCTCCGCGAAATTAGTGATCATAAAGTAATCCATGCCACCGTCACCTATATTCCCAGCTTACATCGTTCTTACAAAAAAGGACATCCGGCTTTATGACAAAGGCAACTACGCTGCAATAAATCAAGAACTACAAGACTTTTATGAAAATTTAGAATCAAGTTTTCATTTGCGCTGTGTGGAAAATAACTGGTCTCTCTTTCAGAATAAACTTAACTACCTAGCAGAGAAGTAGATTCCAACTGTAACCGTTCGTGCTAACCGACATCAGCCATGGTTTAACAAAACACTTAAAATTCTCGAGAACAAAAATAAGCGTCTTTTTTGATCCGCAAGAATGAAATCAAGGCTCGGCGCCTAGGAAAGATACTACGAGCCTGAGCGTGTCTACTTGGACGCTATCCGCAGACATAAACACTCGTTTTATCATAACGACCTTTACCGCATGATAACTGATAACTCGAAAAGATTTTGGCACATCGTTAATCTCCCCATACCCCGTACTATCAGTATCCCAAACGAAATGGGCCATTCTTTATCAGACGCTGACTGCGGTAACATATTTAACACAACATTTTCTTCAGTTTTCACCATGGAATCCGATGTGCCCATTCAAAGTATTTCTGCTCTTGCCATGTCAGAAATGCCAGCCATAATTTTTTCATTAAGCGGTATCTGCAGCATAATAGAAAACCTCCAGAAGTCATTGTCTGCTGGGCCTGACAAAATTGCTTCAAAACTCCTAAAAACACTAAAAACATTTCTGCTTCTTTTTTAATGTTGCTGTTTTCACCATTGTTAACCACAGGGAACCTACCGATCGAATGGAAAGTGGGCAAGGTTGTTCCGGTCTACAAATTTGGTAATAGGAACTCACTATTAAACTACCACCCGATTTCCATATGAAGCGTCCCTTGCAATATCATGGAACATGTCATTTTCTCACAGTTAATGAACTTTCTTGACTGAAATGATTCTTTTCATTCATCGCAGCACGGTTTCCACAAGGGATTTTCTTGTGAAACCCAGTTGGCCATCTTTATGATCTGCATTCAAACCTCGATACTGATACACAGACGGACACAATTTTCCTCGATTTCGCAAAGGCTTTTGACAATGTAGCTCATCAACGCCTGCTTCTAAAACTTTCACAGTTGAATATTCACCCTTACGTTCTAAGAAGGATACGAGGATTTCTAACTAATCGCTCACTGTTTGTGCAAATCAATAATAGTGCTTCTAACCAGCTTCCTGTAACATCACGCATTCCACAGGGCTCTGTGCTAGGACCCCTCTTTTTCTTAATATATATTAATGATCTACCACTTAATGTCTCTAGCCACATCCACGTATTTGCTGAGGATTGTGTTATCTACCACACCATAACTAACACCAGTGACCAAGTATTGCCTCAGAACGACCTAAACAATATTCATAATTGGTGTGACGACTGGCTAATACTACTAAGTCCTTCTAAATGTAAAGCAGTGTCAGTAACGCGCCGTTGAAATCCTCTCATATTCTCTTATGTAATATAAAACAAACCAATTTTAACCAGTTAAATCTTTCCAATACTTAGGCATCACTATTTCTCATGACCTTGACTGGTGTTTGCATGTGAATAACGTTATAACATCTGCTAACAAAAAGCTCGGTTCTTTTAAACGCCAGTAACAAAAAGCTCCTCCCCATGTAAAACTACTAGCATACAAATTGTTCATTGGACTTAAACTTGAATATGCTTCTGTTATCTGGAGCGCGCATGAAATTACCCGATTAACGCCCTTGAAGCCGTACAGAATCGTGCTACTAGGTTCATTCACTCAGCACATTCTTACGACATCAACGCATCATCCCTAATCGCAGACTCCAATTTACTAACTCTTTCATATCGCCGTCGCATCACCAGTTAAATCATTATTTCACAAATTTTTTTACAGTCTGCATTTCACAAACTTCTTTACAGTCCGCTCGCCATCGTACCATACATTTCACCACCGGCACGAACATCACGTCGTACTGGTCATTCATTAAGTGTCGCTCGCCCCAAAAAGCGCACTGTCACATTTTCATCCTCGTTTTTCCCTTTCCCTAGTGACAGCTCCTATGCAAGATGTGCTGTGTTGCTGTAATGCAGGCTGCATGGGAACCACCACTAACAACGAGCCACAGCCTCTCTCTATCGCAACCTGAATTGAGACTGTCATTAACAAAAGCCAATCAAGACTGCACTTATAGGCGGCAGCAGCTGCTCTTGCATTCGAGCATAGTTGTCGCTGGCTGTTCTTAATAATGGCTTTTACGCAGGCTGTGTTTGAGTGAGCCCATGGTGGACCGTTATTAGTGACGACTCCCATGCAAGATGTGCTGTGTTGCTGTAATGCAGGCTGCATGGGAACCACCACTAACAACGAGCCACAGCCTCTCTCTATCGCAACCTGAATTGAGACTGTCATTAACAAAAGCCAATCAAGACTGCACTTATAGGCGGCAGCAGCTGCTCTTGCATTCGAGCATAGTTGTCGCTGGCTGTTCTTAATAATGGCTTTTACGCAGGCTGTGTTTGAGTGAGCCCATGGTGGACCGTTATTAGTGACGACTCCCATGCAAGATGTGCTGTGTTGCTGTAATGCAGGCTGCATGGGAGCCAGCACTCACAACAACGAGCCACAGCCTCTCTCTATCGCAACCTCAATGAGACTGTCATTAACAAAAGCCAGCGAAGAGTGCACTTATAGGCGGCAGCAACTGCTCTTGCATTCGAGCATAGTTGTGTCTGGCTAGTTTTTAATGATGGCTTTCATGTAGGCCGTGTTCGAGTCAACGCATGGCTGACCGTTGTTAGTGACAGCTCCCACGCAAGAAGTGTTCCTTGCGAAGCAGCTACTATTAACTTGATACTGCAATGTTACTCTACAAAAAGACCTGCTTACAGTGACTGGTGATTACTTGCAGATAGGTACACTCTATACAGTTTCCGTGGGGAGAAGTTCATTGATGTTTGACATATTATACCGAAAAAACGTACTGCGTTATTAGAATATGTAAAATGCAAATGTATTTCGGCAATTTTGGCAACAAATATTATGGCGCTTATGATTTGCATGCGTGCACAATGAATAGCCGTCATCAATTAAAACAGTTAATAGTACATCTTCGTTATTTAGGCGAACGTCGAGTACTCTGAAATACGCTATATCGCATGCAAGCTGTGTAGGCGCAACGGCGACCCCAGTTAGCGTTGTTTTCGAATGCGTGACAAGGTTCGCGTATTAGAAATTCAAATTCAATTCAATTTTCGAGCCTTATTTTCGCCGTATTTTCGCCGGGCCCACATTCAGAATGCGGTGAATAACGGTGCCTTAGGGTAACGTGAAAAGCTATCGTCGCTCCGGCATTGACGGCCCTATAGAGACTGAAAATCTCACGGCAAACTTCATACCACTTGACCACGAACGTATATGTTTGTGTATTATTGTGCGAAGCATGTTTCTCAATATATTTGTTGAACAAGTCGCTCTATTTATACAATGTAGTACATTCTTTATTCGGCACCACGTAGGTCAAGAAAGGGAAGAAAAAGAAAGCACATCGGCGATGCGAGTATTGCGCGATAGTCCGAACGTTATCACTCATTTGCTCTCATAGAGTTGTTGAGCAGGCTCACGAAGGTAGCAATCGTAGTTACCTGCACACGAACGAGTCCTTATATGCGAGTCACGGCCACGGCATCTGCCAGATGCGCTTCGTTCTAAAAAAGACTGCACTACACGCCACCCATCGCCACATCTTTTCGCTACAATATCCACTTCCATGTAGAAATTCACTTGCAGATACTCCAGGTGGCTTCACACTTGGTTGACAATTTTATACCGAGTGCTTTAACAAGCCTGTAATTCGACGATAATAATAACAAATGGACTAAGTCGCTCAGCAAGCTGACCCGCATGTTGACAGTGCAGATTATGGTGCAGACGGCTGGGGATGATTCTCTCTGCTCATTGGTCCACGCATTGGTTCGCACGCTGGCACATGAGAGAAATAATCTGTCTAGGGTGGTCCGGGCAATTAAATTACGGATGACGGCTGGCGGACGCAGAGCCTGACGCCGGTTCTTCGCCGAGTATACAATTGCCGCATACTTGCAACACCTGGGTGGAAGACCGTAGCAGAGGGTTGAATGGGCATATTTTTAAGCTTCCATCATAATCTGCGTGCGGACCCTTCCTTAGAAGCGCCCGTTTCACCATTATGACACTCCGATTCCTGGTGACCCGAGGAAAATGAAGGTTTCAACCCATTTTACTACCTCTCGCGTAGGTACGCATTTTCTGCTCGGGAGGTAAAAGGGGATGTCAGCTGCTAAAACGCCCATATGGGCCAACTTGTGTTTACAGTGTAGCCTGATTTGAGTTCCTCTGCCATTGTCATTCCTTGACATCCCCAAATTTGGATGGGGATGGGGATGAGGGTGGGGATGTTACCGTGTGCTTGCTATTGTTGACCGCATATATGCAATGAAAAACAAGAAATTAGAAGCGGCGCTTTTAATGGCAAAGTAGCAAATGTGAGTCATGTACAGCTGAGTAAACTAACATGTTGTACTATCGTAGGAGAGTGTCATATCTGGTTTCTGCATTGTAAATTAAATACTGTCTAATTTTCCGGGTGGTTTTACGTACCACGCGGAAATGCTTCAGAATTAAGTGAACATTACTCCTGTGCAGGTACTGCGCAGCACAAGAAAGACAACTGGATGGCGAAATAATATCAAATGGCAAAAATAAAGAACAACTCGAGCTTTCCAGTATCATTTGAGCATAGCCTCCACGGACTCCTGCATAGCACTCCTAGTGAATGATATTTGTGGCCACTTTGCACGGTCACTGCCATTTAGTAGTAATTAATATATTTCATATACATCCTATTGACCTGCAGCCCCATTATCCATACTTATCAATCAATAAATCAGTCAATCAATCAATTGACTTTCAAATCTCCAAAGGGATCGATGATATAAAGCTACAACAGAAGGAGGCTACCAGCCTGGCAACCATGTTGAAGCGACATGACACACGAGAGAACTGCTCGGAGAAAGGCATCATTTATGTATGTCTTTATTCATTTCCATTTTGCGTTGTGTATTCACACCAACCGCAGTTGCTCAGTGGCCGTAGCTGTCTGCCACTGAGCGCGAGATCATCGGCTGGACTTCCGGCCTCCGCGGCCGCATTGCCGGTACACGGCGAATGCAAATATACCTGGGTACATAAAATAAGGTGCAAGGAAATAAAAATTTAGGTGGCCAAAATTAATTTGCCGCCTCACAATCCAGCGTCTGTCCTAGCCCCAGTGTTACGCTGGGAAGATGAAGGTTTACCTCAGGAACTCCTATTTAGGTACGTGGCAAGGAAGAAAAGTTGATGCTTGCCTACTATCGCGCGCAATTTGATGGCATTCGCTGCATTTTAAAATATTGTCAGAATCTGCCGAATCACATATTTCATATAGGCCATCATATGTTTTTCATTATTGAATAATCCGAAATAAAAAAAAATACTGAGACATCAAGGTTTCAAGTGTTCCTTAATAATAATAATAATAATAATAATAATAATAATAATAATAATAATAATAATAATAATAATAATAATACACAAAGAAACGATATCGCAGTTTCGTAAGCGGCACCTACTGCGATACTTAAAACGAACAAAAGTTACGTGCCCTACATCTCTTCAATATATCACTAGTTTCTCAGTAGAACCATCGCGAAACCTTCCTGAACATTGTAACCGTTTCACATAAAATGTAATGTATCAAGTTTGTCCGCTTCAGATGTTCTAAGAACTGCAGTCTACATAACTGCGCTAGGTACAGTTTTTGATCCAGATTTGTGATCTTGTAAATCTTGTTTTGTTTTACGTTACCGATTTCGGGCGATTCATATATAGGTCATATATACAAATTTCGGGCATGCCGTCCTTAGAAATAAGCTTTCGCTCTTAAATGGAGTAACTTTCACTGAGGTCGGTCAAGTAATTGGCTATTAGGAGCACTTGCATTTCATTAGGGGTGTAAGACTTGGTCTGAGGTGAAGCTACCTCTTAACTCCATAGTTTCTTTTCAAGCGGTTGCAAAGTTTCACTACCGCAGCCTATATGCTACTGAATGTTACAAGAGGATCAAGCTGTTTTTGGAGCTTTACAGCGTTTTGTTGCATTATAGTATGCGCGAGTTACGACGAAGACGATATTTCACTCATTATTAGATGATGGCTGTCGTCTGGACCGGATCGCTTAGGCAACACCACGCAGTGAACTCGAAGTATCTTGCATATGACCACCGCCTTGGAGGATGTGTGAAAGCCAGGCGTCGGTTTCAAGCAGTTCTTGTACACTCCGATAAATAAGCTTGGCCTTTCTGCACTTCACGAGAGGAGATACAACATTTTTTTACAGTATGAGAACGAAGTATATTTTTGTCAACCACAGCTGTCTTTAAAGCAGGCGCAGAGCGAGACATTGTCATTGTTGAAACCCCTGCACATAAATTATCGATGTAATAAATGCAAGACGTTTGCGAGCAAAGCCAGAGACTGCCGTAGCGCAAGAGCGATTGCGATAACACTCGCCAGAATTATTTGCAGCAGCCATTTGTGCGAACGATTCTCAAAGCGAGGTGTCCCCGCGTCATGAAGACCTTGAAGTTCTTAAGTTATACATGTGATATGTTCTGAATAAGCGTGCTTTTCAATTTCAAGAGGCTGCCGCAAACAAAAGAAAATGTAAAGGCCAGCCGTCCGTTGTCGTCAATAAGCAGCTGACCTTCTCTTGCTTCGGACAAGATAAGCACGCTCATTTCATACGATATTGCCCTGCAGGCTTCTACGCATCGTCGTCTCAACGATGACAAAATTATGCTCGCGCTATTATTTAGCATAATATGATTATTCGCTGGTTGTAACAGATCCCATATTTTAGAACTGCACGGAAAAGCGGATTTGCAGTGACCTGGACGTCATTATTGTCGGACGTATAATATGACGACAAAGTACCGTAGCTCTTGTACGTTGTTTATTTGCACATTGTAGACCCTCGCTAAACCTCCTATTTGTTTTTTCAAATTCTAGATGCAGTGTCAGGCTTAGTGTGCGCTGCAATTACATAATAGCATTTCAGCCGCAATGACTGAAAAGTGAGGTATCACTATGCTCCATGGTAAAAGAAAAAAAAAAAGACGTTTCAGTTTTTCATTAGGCTACCATATATAAACAAAATGATACGAAAGCTGCACCAGTTATTACGCTTTCAGAATCGGCTTAGAGTCCCTGGAGCCTCATTAGATCCGAGGGGAAATCTTTATACATATTGTTGGTCGGTTCTTTATTGATTTCCATTTACGCACAATAAACGCAGGAGGAAAAGGAAAAAGGCAGACAGACGCGGTATTTTTCATGCCTGACTGAATCACTGAGTGCTTCGGCCAGTTATGAACTCACGCGAGAATGGCGTCGGCGATGCCTTCATGAGATTCAAAATTTCAATGCGCCTTTCCCACCCTAATATTTAAGTCAAGCCAGCAGCTAAAATATCGTGGTTGGTGAAGCGTTGCCAGTTTGCTCAGTGCTCGAGAAACACTCGTCGTTATGACAGCAACGAGAATCGTTTAAGACGTTGCATTCACGAACACGATGCATCATCATGATTAGCACCCTCTGAATGACGATCATCACTGTTCACTGAAGGACGAACAGCGCTCCCAGATGTCTCTGATCACCTTTATATCCTGTCAGTCAAATCTTATAGGGGGCTTGGGCTGTGTAATTTATGCCCGTTCTACGCTACAGATTTCTTTGTCTTGCAGCCACTATTTTTATTTAATAGAGTACCGGTTATCCGTGCGATGTATACATGACTTGCCATAATCTACATCTTCTTTCTTATAGGGAGCTAGAATGTCGCCCTATATCTGAAACATATTGAACGTTTTTTTTTTTTACCTCTTGATGTGCCACATACAGTGTTGATCCCTTCTGCACTGCTTATCGCGCTGTCCTTAGCTCCTTTTGTTGTGTTACCGTTTTGAAGCGAAGCATTCGTCGTCTCATTCCAGCTACATTGCGGCAAGCAGGGAGGTTACTGTCTCTCCGCGTTTCGGGCCTCTTCAATAAGAAGAATTGATTGACAGACGCTGGCATCCATTCTCTATTCCTGCAAAACTTCTCAATGCTCCAGTCATCAGGCCACAGTTATTTCTTTTTCTTTATTGCCTTTTGGCAATAAAGAACACGAATGTAAGATGAAGTATACAAATGAAAAAAAATACAACCGTTTATATACTTTATCAAATGGACTAATTTTTTTTAAAAGGACCAATGGCTTAAAGAAAATACTGGCACGATCAGGTGGTTTACGAAGTGTGAAGTACAGTTCTATCGAATACGCTACGTTTTCAATAGAGGTCACTCGAACTCTATAGCTCTACGTGCGGTGCCAGCTTCGCAGCTTTGTACGTGGAGATCAAGAAGCATTAGTGGACAGTACGGCAATCCACACGTGTTCTCAACTTCCCCTCCTCCCCCCCCCCTCCCTTAAGAAGAACGGCTTGCATAAGGGTCAATAGGCAACTCTTTCGTAATAGTAAGCTGTAGGACGTCCAATATTATATTAAGTCGAAACACTTCATTATTACGTGTTCCACTTTCTCACGCTTCTTAATTGCAGAGCAAACATTTTGTCGTTCAAGGCGAAATACTCTTCCTTCCCGAAGCCGTGCTTTTGCGGGAAGAGTGCCGACGTGCAATTTAAAGAAAAATGTTTGGCGGTGGGTTGAACTGCCATTTTCTTGGCCTTCTTTAATGAAACTTTGTCGTAGGCCTAGGCAATACAGGGTGATCACTTTTAAGTTTTTTGGCATTCTTAAAAAATCGCCTGTGGCACAAAGCATCTTTCTTTTCCGTGAACTGCATTATTCGAAGAGGCGGGCATTACTTGCACGAGACATCGAAACACATATTCAGCTATTAACAAGAATTCAGTCATTCACTTCTTAATTATTTACTTTAGGGCGCATATTGAAATTTACTAAGTGCAGCCGGTGCGTTTGCAAGACATATGCACTTGGAACGATCCTGCAGGATGACACCAGTTTCGAGATATTATTTTCCAAGGTCTGGGATGAAATACATGGGCGTTGAGTTACGTTTGTTCTTCAATGCATAAAAGAGCGTTTTGCTAACTGGTAAGTGGAGCAACAGTGAATTTTTACGGCGACTTTGATGGCGCATCTGGTATCCTTCAGGAATTTCATCCCAAGTGGCGAATGCAAAAATAGCTACGTAAGGTGCAACCTACGTGAGATAGCGGGAAGCCTGAAGAAGGCCAATACTGCTGTGAGCAACTTCTCTTTGGAGAGTCTCGACGTTTCGACAACGTTTCCGTGTCTTCATGAGGACTGACTGTTTGTATTTGTGGCCTTCCAGAGAGTGAGAAAATAGCCGACATTGGTTTCGAAACGTCATTACTTTATTTTTCAAGCTCAGATGCCATAATTTTGACCCCTCTACGGTTGGTTGTGAGAGTGCCCGGTCGTAAAGGAGAAAATTAGTTGCCAGTGAACCTGCAAGTGAAATAATTTTGTCTTTGCCTAATTTAGGAGATGACAAAAAAAAGAGTTCGAAGGCTAAATGCAGAACAAATAATCGGTGCGTTGGACGCAGCTAATAAGTGGAGTTTCAAGTGAAGCTTGAGTTTATTCATACACAAAACATGAAATCATAAAGCTAAAACATAAATTGATAAAAACACAAAAATGTATAACGACTAAGAACAATTGTCAAGATGTGGAGACACCGAGAAAGACAGAGGGTGTGACTTTCAAGGTGACAGGCACGGCTACGTGGAAAGAAGGATTTCGGAGGCATAAAGTACTCCAAAGATGTACGTAATGACAACATGGCAGAAACTACACAGCATACGAAGAGTTTAGATGACGCTTGTTATAGCATGATGGCGCTCTAAGACTGCGATTAGAGCTATGAAAGAACAAAAGCAGCATAAAGAAGCATATGCATGTTGAACAAGTAGATCCAAATAAGTCGCCAAGCTTCATCGGCGAAAAGCGGTTCAGATCCAATTGCCAAGGACATCAGCAAAGGTGGTTTTGGGAGCAGTGATGGAAGCGTCACTATGTGACGACGTTTAAGGACACTGAGAAAGAAAAAAAATCATTCTTATTTAAAAGGAGGCACTGTTTGATTTCATTCGATGAAAGAAAAATTCCTAATGAATGTTTTATACATGTTGCGAGAAATATGAGACTTATTTTATCGTTAACAACGATTAGATCTTTTTGAACGCTTGATACAAGCGGGCGCATTCATCCTTCTATCAACTGAAATACGATGCAGTTGATGAAGGGTGCAGGAAGGCCCACTTCTCAAAATTCACCTGCCACTATTAGGCTCCCCTCATGCGTTGTAAAGATTTGCATGTCCACGTTTGCCTGAATCCTGTGGGCACGGTGTTTGCGAGGTGCGTTTCTTCGTTGTTCAAAGTGTACATTGAAAAGTAGTCACTTACAACCACCGGATAACTGGTCACTTGAGCAGCTTTTGTGCCACTGCGCTGGACGACGTGCTTGGCGACCAACAATTCGGGGAGCGCTCAACACCCAAAGCTTTTTTTTTTCGGCCTGCAAAGAAACTATGTTCTGTGCATGGGCGTGACTTCTGCACCTATACAGCTGACGTTTTGCTACATCGCTCTCCGCGCTAAACGCTCGAAACGAATGTAGAGTCGAATTGCGGGGCATTTGAAAATACAGCTCTAATGGCAGCCAACCAAACAAATTTCGCGCCTTTGACAACAAGAACGACGTAAATGCGGTTTTTAACATATGTGGCCCTGAAATATTTTTGTTGATCCTCTGGCAGTGTTCCTGCATAGATGCTGCTAATCGCCATGAACCACCGGTGAATCGCCATGATTTCAACGCATGGGCGGCTACGCGAGCATAGCTACCAAGTATACTCGCATTGCGCACACTCTCGATCATGCGCGCGTGCCGCCTGCAAATCCACACTCACGTACATAAAGAGGGCGAGCGTTAATGTCCTTTCAAAACACTAAATCTACATGGCGAATGGCGCGGCATGACGGATACGAGCGCAGGTGAGCGCGCAAAACACAGAGCGGTGTGTCCACGCGTTCGGGTCCGTTGTCGAAGACGGATCGCGATATCCGGCTGCCAGTGTTGACAGAAGCACTCCCCCAACGGTGCCCACTCAACACCGCCGACGCGATCTGCTTGCACACGCCGCACCCGCAAGTGCCGTCAAAGAGCGCGACTGTCGGAGCCGGCGGACTCGGGGAAGACGCGAAAATTGATGTCTCCCCCGTTTGGACGCATTATGTATTGACCCCGCCGCCGCTTCGAGCACGTAACAAAGAGTTCGGCAAGCGGCGCGCAAACAAGGGGGGCTCGAAGAGGGGGGACGGGGAGGCATGATGGCTGGTGAGGGTGCGTGGAAGCGGGTGCTTCGAAGTATCTACAAGCGGGCACGACGAGAGTCGTCTTCGGCAAACATCGCTCGCGGGGTTACGGATGTCGCTGTTCGCAGGCGGCGATTGTTGCTGAATGAAATACGATTTCCAGCCGTTTCGTCCATCTGTTCAGTTCTTTTCTGTCCCCGAAATAAACCTCAACTTCTTGAGGAGGGGATGGATTTTGTCTGCCTGAGCGATCGGTGGCCACGTGAAGATTCGCAGCTGACAGCTTTTCGGCATATATAGAAAATTATTTTGAGTTAAAATACATTCTTTCTGTGAAGGCCGGAGAAAATTCTTAGCACAGGTTTGTGCAGAAAATACGGGTGCACAGAAAGTTCTGGATGCCGTTTCGAAGCCGGCGAATGCCGCTGGGAAGTCGTACTGCTACAGATGTGGTTGTCTCGGTCGGTCGCCCTTCCACGACTCCACATCTATAGAGACGTCCATAATAAAGGGCAGAGAGTATAGATATTTGTAAAATGTAATGCCTACATGTGAATAAATTGCTACAATTGTCATTCAGAGCCACGTCTGTAGGCTATTTCTTGTCTCGTTAAGTCTGGTAGCGCTATTTTCTTATCTAATGCAAGGAAGGGTTAATGATGTCGCTTAAGACGTTCGTCCAGAGGCAGAACACCTTAGCACAAAATCGGATGATCTGAGCCTCACTAGTTAAATTTATAACTCCGCTTAGAAACATTCACGTTAAGGTATTCAAATATCTGAGGTGGTAACAACATAACATGCCAATGTGCTACCTGCTTTTGGGTTGTTGCAGTATAGAACCATGGCAGGAGACATATTGCCGTCTCTTTAGTACTGATTCCCCCCCTTGGCAAACAAGCTTTAAAGCACACGACGAGTTGCATGAGAAAGGGGAAGAGGTGATACCGGTCTTACCACTTTGTAAAGCTCATATTTATTTATGTAGACACATAAGCACTTGTCATGCGAGTACAGAAACAGGAATTAGGCCATGTGCACATGACTAAAATTAGTATACTTCCCTTTTCCGCAAACATTGCACAGGTAATGAATATGCTCCGACTTTGGTTCTGCCAATGTGCTGACGCTGTAGAGAGTGAGATACATTAAAAGATGCCGCACTTATTGCCGTCGATTTGCTTGCAGATACAGTATATTTCGACAAGCCTCACCGTATTACCACCTGCAGTGGCGCGACGTGTGCATAAAGGGCACTGAGTAAACCCGCGGCCGCATTAGAGCGCTAGCGGCCGTGGTAACACGTGAGTTTCTAGCTGTGACTCTCTTATAGGTTTGCTTTTTGGATTGAAGTGTGGCCTTCATGACTAGATAAGTAAAACTGGCAGTCGGGCTAGCTGGTGACATTTGGCGAATTGGTCACCACTTGGTTACTCGGTTAGTAAACAATTTCTTAGAGAGAGAGAGAGAGAAAGCGAAAGAGAGAGAGAGAAAATAGGATGCGAAAGGCAGGGAGGTTAATCGGAAGAAAGACATTCAGTTTCCTACCCTAGACTGGGGATGGGTAAAGGGGGGCAGAAAGACAAAAATGAAAATCAAGGGCAGGCAGAAAGAGAGAGAGAAAGAGAGAAACACATACACACGCACAAATATAAAAGAACGCGGGAGTGTCAGAGCCGTTAAACCAGGCTGTTTGAACAAAGGAGCATCAGCAGAACCTTCGTCGCCTCCTGGTGTGCGGACCGTAAGAGCCGGCACTCCAATATCGTCTGCTCAGAGCGCGGCCTGTCGTCGAGACGTCTCACCAATGACACCAAATAGCTGGCTCTACTGCTGGTAACTTGCAGAATTGCTGGCGTTTCGGAGCTATCCCACATTCGCAGAATGACCTCTGTTTAATGGATGGATGCTATGAGTGTCCTCTTTGAAACGGGCGGTGAGTTGCGCCACCAGACTCTTGATAGTATTTCGCCTAATACCCTACCTATATTTAAAAAGAAAGAAATAACATAAATCGCAGCATCAAGCTTTTTTCACCACTAATGGGAACTCTGTTTTAGCACGCCTCCGTTGTCTCTGATCTCCCTACTTTTCCTACAACACATTTATAATCGCCTCTTACTAATTTCTAGAGCGGACATGTTTACTTCCTCCTTGCTATTGTTGAGCCCAAGGGCCTCAAGGTGGCCAGAGGAGCAAGTTCATAATGATTTACTGGCATCAATTTTGAAACGGAGTGGGTAGAAATAGTCACCTAACCTGCTTTATTTATTCCGGTCTGCTACACCTGTTTTTAATCATGACATTTTTTATAGGTCTTCTTAATCTCCTTTACTTTCTCCTCAAAACTTCTATATCTACATCGTACGGCTACCGATGCCGGCACATGATCCGGTTGTATCAATTTCTTCCCTGATTTTTACCCACCAATACTCTAAACCTCTCTTGCTTATGTACACTGCTGACCGATTGATGCGTCCATCCACTTTAAGTTCAAGCGCTTCAGGAGGTATACGTAGCGTGCCAGTCTCGCTGGGTTGATCCCTTCACATTTCATAGGATGTGCTCACTGGTCTCCGGATTCTTTTTGCAGCATACAAATGCCTCATCTAATAGCCAATATTTGCTGCAGCGTGTTTTTGTCCTTAGGCGACCAGCTCGCGAGTCAAATAGCAATGCACTTCCCTTCTGGTTATCGTGCATATTATCTTCTGTAATTTCTTTTTTCTCATTCTAGTAAATCTGCATAGTCTTTTTCATTTACATTCTTTGGATTCAATTCGCTGTCTACGTTGCTCTCATTATCTTTCTTATTCCTCCTGGTTGTCTATCTACACTTCCAGTTACCTGTGCTTAGTTGCCAACTTTCTTGACCTCTTTCTGCATTATGAGTCCACGCTTTTTAGGTGGAGATACTCGTGCACTTTATCCACTCATTTATTTTGTTTGATGTTCCTGGGTGTTTCTTCAAAACGAATTTTACTCGGCGCTGCGTGGGAGACGCCCACTGCGCGCTGACGTGCGTCCTGCAGGACCTTTATTAAAGTTTGTCCAGTCCAAAATCTGCGCTTCTCTGACTTAAAACGAGGCCCAACCCATGTTCCCTTGCACGGCATCATTTCTGGTTTTGCCGTGGCCTCCCAAAGCCAACCGGCCCACCAATCTTTGGTTAATTTCCAATCCCGACAATATTACCGAATCTAGGCAGAGAATGCCGTTTGTGAACGTCTACGCTAGCATTGTGACTTCTTTACAGACCCCACGCACCACATCATATTTATTGTGGCCCCAAAGTGACCTATGTTACGTGGCTGCTGCATTCCGCTTCCCTTATGCTTTCAGGTTGTCTCGGTGGATGCTTGAGTAAGTCTTCCCTTCGTTACATATAGGCCGAGGTACTTATATTGCTTGAATATAGGTATGAGTTGCTGTTGAATCGACACCATATAGCTACTCGTCCCTTCATTAAAGCTCATAATTCACGTTTCTCTCTGCTAAATTTGAGGCCTACCTTTGTCGTTTCGTTGCTACAAATATTGGCCAGTGTCTGTAAATCGCTTGCATTGTCAGCTAGTAGCACTATGTCGTCCGCATACATCACCGCGTCCTCAAGGACCTCCCGTTGCATGATTTGTCCATTACGCGCTTATGTTAAATCCTTATTGACTGTTTTCCGGTTCTCTTTGTATGCCCTTAACACTAAGCGTGAACAGCAAGGGAGACAGGGGACAGCGTTGGTTCAACCCTTGGCGAATTGTCACCACTTCCTCGAAATTTCGGCCTCCCCGTACAATTTTTACTCGGTTGTCTGTATATATCTGCCTTAGCAGCTCCTCGAAATTGTTATCGATGCCTTCGTGTTTGAGAATATCCCAGAACAACTTTCTCTCAACGTTCTCGCAGGCTCCTTTAATATCTAGATATACTATTCATAAAGGCCTATTCTGAGCTACTGCTATCTTTATGCAATGAGTTAGAACAAAGATATTGTCTTCTAAGCGTCTGCCTGGTGTGAACGCTTTCTGTAGTGCCCCAAGTACATCATTTGCTTCTGTCCATTTTGACAATTCTAGTTTTATGGCTTGTATTGCCATTCTATATAGCAGCAATGTTACTCTAACTGGCCTGTACGAGCTCGTCCTATCCTTATCACCTTTGCTTTTGTAGATGAGGTTCAGCTTGCTTTCACGCTACCCAACTGCAATTTTCTTCCTTTTCATGACTGGTTCGATAGCATGTCCGCAGTGCCTTGCTCTTTGGACCGAGGTCCTCGATTAGCTGCATTGGGATTTCATCGAGTCTTTCCGCGGTGTTATTAGGAACATCTTCTGCTTTTTTTAGTAAACGTTTTCTGCAGTAAATTTTGATCTCTCAGCATTCTCTGTTGGTGCTGACACTGTTTGGGTCTGAACTAGGCTTTCTTTTATGCCGAAGTTAGCCCTAACTGTGTCTATGATGTACCGCAGCGCATCGTCTCCTTCGAAGAGGTTACCGTTTCAATCCCTTATAGCCGTCTGCAAATTTTTAGTTGCTGTTCCGAGTGCTCGTACATGGTTCCGGAGTCTTTTTGGTGATCCATTGTTTCTCTTGCACACGTTTGCAACCAACGTTCACTGGTGTAATTAATATTCTCTTGCACGAACTAACTCGCCACCCTTTTCTTTCTCAGTATTTGTTCCTTCTAAGAAGCACTTCTTCTTCGTGTAATAACTTATTGCACTTGTCACATATGCACTATTATGCACTTACTTCATAGGAACTTTCACAGGTGTGCTTATTACATATGACACTTAGACTTATACGTAACTTAATGCTAGTGTTCCTTATATGCTCCCGCAGGGAGCAGAGTTGCGCGTAGCTCTTCTGGTGCCGCTGGCACCGCTATTCGTCCAGCCATATCACGGTTTGCAAAATGACGTCAAATATTCAACTGCGTCGCTTCGAAGCCTACTTTACGTGCGCGATGCCGACTCGTGTTTCCGTCAGCGCCATCGACATTGAAATCAGCAGACCGCCGAGGGTGCGTTGCATTCATCGGCTGCGGGTCGCAGGTACCGTATTCGACGATATTAAGTCAAGAACCTTGGTGAAGTGATATGAAACACATCACAATCTGGCAACTGTATTCCGCGGTATGACGGCGTGCAGCGCACCGAATTGCATAAACCGCAAGGAAGGTGGCAAAGCTTTTTACGTGGTGCCGTGCGGACGGACAGATGTGCGCCCGCGACTGGCATGGCTACTGCGTATAAGTCGAGACCAGCCGGCTCCGAAAGAGATCAGGATATGCGAGGTGCGCTCGCAGTGTTTACACTAAAGCAACATTTATTCGGAGTATTACCCATTTTAACGCCCGGATACGTACGCCTGGCATGAGGTGGTGTTCATTTGTGCATGTGAAGCGCGACACCGACGCGGGACAAAGAATGAACGAGATGACCGTGTTGCGCTCCACATATACGCCAAGAACGCTAACTTACCAACTCGCTCAATTCATTGTGTTGCTGGTGCGATGGTTCTGACTATGTGGCTCTCGAACAGCGTTTTCAAAACAGAGTAAATACTAGCGGATACAATTTGCCCGCTCCACTCTTGTTGTTATCTCCTCTCGTCTTTACTTGATTTTTTTGTCGGTGTTGTAATTTTCATGTAACGTTGACTGATGTGCTAGTTTTCATTTTTGTGTGCAAAGCGGAAACCTCGCACGCTCCCGCTTATGAGACAGCTGTGATAGCTTCAGTCTTTCCGCCCGGAATATCTTGCTTTTAAAATCGGCCTTAGTCGTCATGAGGAATGTAAAATTCTGCCTGTATGTTTAATAAGCGCTGTGTTAAAGTACATTAACCCGAGTAGTACGAAGAGATCAAGTAAAATGTGTTCTCATATTACAGTCTTCAATGTGTGAATAATTACTTTGCAAGTTTGCCGTCTTGATGCGATTAGTGCAATAAAAATAACCTGTCGTTGCTGTTAAAGGCTTGTTGCCTTTCCAGTTGTTTTGAATTCTGCCTCCGAAGGCTCCAAGAACCAACACTCTTACCCTGCTACCAGAAGCCATTCGTCATTGATTCACTTGTACGAAATAAATTTGACCTAGGGGCTTCTGGATCTTAAATTTTTTTCCACTTGGTCATTTGCTGCTATGAGGCAGCTATTTATTTGCGGTATAAATTAATCGTAAAAATGAGCCTTGCGTGAAATGTGCACATGGAAGCATTTGACACGCGTTTAAATCTACGTGTCTGCATCGCATATATCCAAAAGGTGCAGCTGCTGTGAACGACGGTTAGTCATGAATGACGTTTACAGTTATTCGTCACTGACATAACTGCATGCATGATAGTTCGCTTGGGGACGATCATTAATGGGCTTGTGTCGAAATCCAACATGCGCCCACATAATTGTGCACCTTACGTGTGTCAAGTTTTCTTTAAACACCCTTTAAAACATTTCTTGCTTTCCGGCCTCGACGATAAAACTTCATATGCAAGCTGAAAAACATTGCAACGCTTTTTGATGCAAGGTACAGCGTGTGTGCACGGGAACTTGTGAGCTGTCGGAGCCACGGGCGTAGTAAGGATTTTATTTCAGGGCATCGAGGGAGGTCCTACCTCCTATATGCGCGTCCGTGCATGCCTTTTTGTGAGTACGTGTATATATATATATATATATATATATATATATATATATATATATCTATATATATATATATACAAACGAAAAATTTGGGGGGTTGGAACACTACTCCTCTCCGGCTATTGTCGGACGTAGCTCGCGACTAGCAGACGAAAAAGCAAATGAACGCCGCGCGGCATTTGCCTCCTGCGCGCGCGAGAAGTGGCTTCACTGCATAACTGGAACATAATGCCGGACCTATGCACCACTCTGCTCCCTGCGGGAGCATATGCACGGACATTACTTAATGCAAGGTCATGTCGCCACCTGGTGGCACAAATACCTAACAAACACGCTGTCAGATAGCGTGTTTTTTTTTTTTTTTTGCCGCCACGATGGACTGGTTAATTTCAGCCATTTCACTGCGATATTTTCGAGAATTAAGGGGAGGTGTTCCGTATTGTGGACAGATGATTGTTTTCTATAATGTCGCCCCTTTGGAACACGCTATTTTGGCACACATGTATGTGGGAAAATTATTGAGAGCAAAGTTTAGGTTCGGTCAGGTGGCATGACACCTAACTGGGTTTAATATGCCTTTTGGCCACTAGCGAGCGGTTTCTCTACGAGCGGTTTCTCTACGAGCGGTTTCTCTACGAGCGGTCTACATTGCTACTGATCCCTTGAGGAATAACAATACGGTGATCGTACTGATACGTACACCACTTGGTACATCCTGGAAAAAATATTAATAATCTTGTCCTTTATTGCGCTCTTGTACCATCTGAAAACACAGCGCGACACACCGATTCAGCAGTGGTGAGACTGGAGATTTGCTTCCACTGACGACAGTACTTGAGAGAAGGCGTGAGCATCCTCTTCTATAGCGACAAAGAGTGAAAGCTACTTGTCGTCGTTGAAATAGCGACCACAATAGCAAACACCCTGTATATATATATATATATATATATATATATATATATATATATATATATATATATATATATACAGGGTGTTCCAGCCAACGTTAGCCAGAGCACCCGCCGTGGTTGCTGAGTGGCTATGGTGTTGGGCTGCTGAGCACGACGTCGGGGCATCGAATTCCGGCCACGGCGGCCCCATTTCGATGGAGGCGAAATGCGAAACACCCGTGTACTTATATTTAGGTGCACGTTATAGAACCCCAGGCGAACGAAATTTCCGGAGTCCTCCACTACGGCGTGCTTCATAATCAGAAAGTGGTTTTGGCACGTAAAACCCCATAATTAAAAAAAAGAATATCTTTAGAGAGATATTAAAAATATGCCGATGCAGTTTAAGACGGCGCGCCCAAATGCATGTTGCTCACTTTTGTATGTAGTGTGCCAAGCTATTCTTTGTAGTTTGCTTAATTAGATAATTCGTCAAGATTAATTAACCAACTTCTGAAGCAACGAAGTTAGGCGAAAAATTCCGATTAGAAATTTCTAGAGCGCTTGCACGTTTTCGCGTCGTGATTGCACTGCTTCCAAGCGTTCCACGCACAAGCCAACATAGCATTTAGCCGGGTGTGCTGCCACTGTGTTTGCTCATCGCTATCATGAACCACCGCGAGGGAAGCACATCGCTGGCGTAAATCGCACAGCCAACACCTTCGTCACTGCCCTGCCTCCTATCTAGCATAGCATAGAACATAGCATCTAGCTCTGCTAGATGCTATGTTCGTTTGTACGCGGACAGTTTGGAAGCGCAGTAATCGTGGCGCGCAAGCGGGTATGTCACGTGGTATTTTTTCTTATTGCGCGGGCCATCCGCAGTAGGCTGAAAAACACTAATACTTAATCGATAGAAAGTTAGAAACTCTATAATCGGATGTTTTGTAAAGCGCTCTACAACTTTCTAATTGGAATTCTTTGCCTGACTTTGTTGCTTCTGATGTTGGTTAAATAATCTTGAGTAATTATCTAATTAAGCAAAATAAAAAGATAGCGTGACACACTACATGCAAAAGTGAGCAATATGCATTTGGTCGCGTCTTAGATTGCATCGGTATATTTTTAAACTCTGGCTAAAGTTAGCGGAAACACCCTGCATATTCGTAAAGAGAAATTCCCCAGGCTACGTTTCAAACTTCAGAATTTCATCAGCTTCAATCGATGGACCAACCTTGCAATTGGCACTGATAGTAAAGACAGAGGACCGCGTGCCCGTTCGTTCTCAGATACATCAACCCGAAAGGGACAGTTGTGACAGTAGTTGACTCTTTCTAGGCGCTTTGGTAGATTTACGGCTGTTATATTGGAAACGATGTAGGGCAAAACGAAAGCAGAGTCCCATGTATGCAGAGCAAGGAGGCCAGTGAGTGAAGAAAAGAAAAAAAGAAAAAAAGAAAGGCCGGAGAAAGGCATAAGTCGTAGAAGGGCAGATGGGCTGAGAATAGCGGTAGCTAGGTTCCCGTGGACACAAGGCAAGGAGGGAGAAAACTGCCGCAAAGGAGGGGCAAGTTGAATCGGGCGGCGGGGGGCACAATAAAGAAGGGGCCCGGAAGAAAGACAGGAGAGCAGCAACTTGTGGAACGTAATACTGTGCCAAATACACATGTACAAGGAACGGCGCGTTCCGGCGACTTTGTGGTCCTGCTGAGGTGCAGTAAAAAAAATAAATTTAAAAACAAAGTATACGCTGGTATCACAAAACGACTACGTCCCTGGGCTTAGGTTTAGGGAGCCGAGTTTAAGGAGCCTTCGTCTGGTAGAATTTTCGAACGTTTACCGGACAACTGACACCCCGTAAGCTCGTGCGGATTCCTAGAAGGGGCAACAAGTCACTGAGAATGTTTACTTGAGTGGCAGGGTGGGGTAAACTGGAATTATTAGTTTTACTCTCGCCCCCTGAGGCGCATGCGGAGGAAACAGAAAGCGGTGGCCAGCATTTTAAGTTTTGAGTAGAGAACATGTATCCGCGCTCCCCACTGTCAGTGCAAATCCCGCAGGCAAGTCAGCCGCCCCGGGCTTTCATTATTTTCTTTAAAGTACGTTCCAAATCTGTAGATCTGCTCGTGTGCAGAGTTGTGTTGGAAACCAGTCTGCAAGAGCACGACGCTCACGCGTTCAGAGCATTGATGTAGCAGTGGAAGTGCCTGGAGAAGGGTAAATTTCGGAGACCTTTGTTACATGAGTGCGGTGATTGTTTAACGGCAGGCGAAAAGGGGTCTCTGTTTGTCTGATATATTGCTGCTTACGCACCTCGCGTCGAATTTTGTATAATATGTGACGCTCTTAAACAAATGTACACCTTTTAGGGTGTATATTTGCCGTATAACAATAATCGTCATCTGTCTCACTTGCGTTTCCTTCCATGAAAACACTGCGCAAGCTACTTTCCTGTCGAGAATGCTCTGTCATGCTGATAACGGGTATGCCGTTCGTGACTGGGAAATAGCGGGCTGGCCGCGTTAAACAAAGGAAATGCGGACAAGACGGATGACGATTATTGTTGTGTGGCGAAAGGGTGTACTTTTGCTTAAGAGTGTACTAGAATCGCAGTCCAGATGTTTTTTAATTTTAATAATAATATTTGGGGTTTTACGTGCCAAAACCACTTTCTGATTATGAGGCACGCCGTAGTGGAGGACTCCGGAAATTTTGACCACCTGGGGTTCTTTAACGTGCACCTAAATCTAAGCACACGGGTGTTTTCGCATTTCGCCCCCATCGAAATGCGGCCGCCGTGGCCGGGATTCGATCCCGCGACCTCGTGCTCAGCAGCCCAACACCATAGCCACTGAGCAACCACGGCGGGTTTCTTTAATTTTGTATACAAAGAACTAGTTGGATGCCTTAGCTGTGTCTGTCGGTTTCATGTGACTACAAAGATTGCAGCGAGGTTTCCTACAGGGTCGACAACCCTTGGGCGCTTCGGTCTTCTGCGCCCTCGCCCTGACTAACTATTCGCTTAAATTTTTGTTTTTTTATATAATACATCAGGCGGCCACTGAAAGACAATAGCGACTCGGATGCTCTGTTTCGTGATCTTAAAACGGCGGTTGAGAATGGCTCCACCAGGGGTCTCCGAAATTATTTTCACTGCCTTGAGTTCTTTAATGTGCACCAATAGCTAACTATATTAGTGTTCTTGCGTTTCGGCCCTATGGAAGTGCGCCCGCCCAGCCAGGATTGATGCCGCAATCTCGAGCTCAGCAGCGCAATACCACAGCCGCTAAGGCACTTCTATGGGTAAACGGTGCCATAACGAGAAAGCAGGGCAAAGCTCAGAAACATTGCGCTACCGTTCCTGCTTTTGGAAAAGAGGCGTCGATGGGCCGAGCTGCTTCACTGTAGGGCGCGTGCTTACGCTGAGAATAGAAAAGGCCAAGCGCGCTATGACGAAAGTCTATTCCAATCTGCTTTAATTCTAATCCTGTCACTAGCCCTTCATGAATGGTAAACTGTTCTTCAGACGCCCCCCCCCCTCCCCCACCAACCCTTGAGCTGTCTGTCAAAGACGTCACGCAAAACGCGAAAACGTCATATTGATATGATATAACATACGCACGCTGATTATGCATGACTAGGCAGAACAAAAGGAAAAGAAGTCTTCTCGTTTCTGCTTCTTTTTCCCCCATTAGCCTTCCCTAGTGTTCCTAATTATTCAGGCGGCGTTCACTTCGCTCGTGTTTCATGCAACGTCACAAAACTGCGAAAACTCACCACGTCCAAGTGTATCACACATTAAACGTGCGCCAGTAAGGTGAAAATAAAAACGGGCTTTTTTGGAACAGCCATAGGCTCGCAACGTTCCGAGAGGAATAGAAGATAGACGCGCCAATCACTCGGCACTGGCTACTCCGAGCTGCCAGGTAGAACGTATTTTTCCGCGTATAATAAAACACTTTTGCTTGGCAGTATCACGTTGTCAAGCCCTTTCTGCACGCATAAGAGAACGCTCTGCGAACTCTTGTTCGCTGAGGACCCGTTTTAGCTGCATCTTAGATGTTACGTTGCACGCCACTGTTATTTTCGACCAGTCACCACGATCTAAGCAAAGGGAAGCGAACCAGTTCCAGACGCCCGCAGCACCCTCCTCATCTTCTGATCTACTTTCGCTTTGTTAGCTCGACAACACTGAAACCCTCTCCTGTCTAGTGCGCTCCTCGTTACGTGTCAGCGAATTAGATATGAAAGAAAGCTTGTCAAGGTAAGCAATAATATTTGTTTTGAAAGAAAACAAAAGCGACCGCCTATAAACAAGCAGGTCGCTTCATTTGGCTGTTCAAACAATGGTGCGGGTGACCGTCCGATCCTTGCCATGGCGGTTAAGAAAATTTGACGCCTGGAGATTTGAACAAAATCAGAATGGAATAGGTTTACGTTACACGGCCCGAAGATTTGTCACCTATTTGGTGATGAGTGTGTTGAACAGAAGCTTTCTAGAAAAATCAAACAAAATCAAGTTGCTTTGGGAGGCGCCTGTTTTAGAAATTTCAACATATAAATGGTTACCACAAAATTAGAGAGACAAAATAAAACAATTATCGAGTTCGAGTTCCATATATAGTGCGTGCGAAATTTTCATTAAAGCATAGTATGTTTGCTAAGGAGCATGAATGATCTGTGCAGGACATTTTTGTGTACGTCTCGTTAAGTTATAAATAAGTTTACTGAAAGAATAACTTTGTGAGAGCAGAAAACATAATCAAAAGAAAATAAACCGCTGCACTGATTTTGGTCGACGTAAAAGTAGATTATTGCTTTCTTCTCGGCACGACTATGCGCCATGAAGTCAATGCTGGGCTTCAGCTTTCTCATCTATGATAAACGTTCAATGTGTAATGCAAGTATAATTATTGTACTCATAACGTCATTTGTTCGCAATAATTTTTGGCATATATATGAAAATATGCGCTTTTTAACAGTACTCAATGACATGGCCAGTGCGTCTGGCTACCATATATTTGTAATGAGGACTGCACTGTCAGAAATACAGTACTAAATATTTGTGCTGTTTAACACTTCAGCGAAGTCTCAGTGATAAAAAAGTTCGGTCCTGTGAAATAGGCTGCCATCTATCTACCTGCTGGACCTATCCATGTTGCTGAAAGACCAGGAAAGAAAAGTTACAAATGAGCAAAATATGCAGTATGTACGTTACGTAGAATTATAATATGAATACGTTTCGATCTCTGGATTCTAGATTCCTTTTGCACACGCACGCGCAAGAACAGAAACAAAGTGAGCTGAATCGCATCAGTGCAGCAATGATGGCGTGACTAATAACATGACTCAATTCATGTTAGTGCGTTACGGCGAACGAAGGTTAGGAAATATGTAAGGAAGTCCGTTGGCAAGGCAACGACAAAGGAGAAATTCGACCTATGCTGGTATCAAGAGAAACGGGCAGCCCCTTAGTGTACACATATAAACAAGAAGAAGGTAGGAGTTGAAAGAAAGCAGAGCACCGAAATGGGTTCGGAAAGACTAAAGAGATATTCGCCAAATTTTCCGAATAGAACCGGAATTGATGCAAAATGTAAGGCTAGATAAGAGACGTCAGAAAGGCGTGGTGCGGAGGAAGTTTCCATCGTCAGCGCTCCGCATAGCCGGACAGTGACCCATCTAGGTCAAAAATACTAGACGGGCCATTCGGTAGACTATTCGACCAGGCAGACATGCATGCGATCGAATTTAAGATTAATTGCCTCTCACTGACGCCAAGCGTTTGCGATACGATGACTAACCGCGTTGCTTTCGAAATATTCTTCTTTCCAATCTTCACGCCACTTGGCCACCGGCACGGATCCACCTGGTGCCGTCATGACGTTGGGCGTGGCAAACCAGGCAAACCGGCACCAACGCTGACGTGGAGGCGCAACGGGGAGCCCGTCTACGCCAACGCCATGGCGACGGCGTCGGGCGACGTGCGTCGCTCTACGCTGACGTTGCACAACCTGCGCCGCCAGGACCTGATGGCGCTGTACTCCTGCGTGTCCTCCAACAACGTCTCAATACAGGGGGAGGCCGCCGTCACGCTCGACATGAACCGTGAGATGCGAATGGATGTACCTTCTTACCATGCCTATGTGACGTCATCAAATCAGAGAGTGGGGCTAGCTTGTGTGCATTCGGCTGATAACAGAAAAAAATGAAAAGAAAGCAGTGCAATGACATTCTTGTGTCGGCGTTTTCTTGCTCTTTCTTCACCACTTATTTTGTGGAGGTTTTCAAAACCTATACGAAGAGCTTGTGCACAGTTGGGTACTGAGATTTCTGTTAGGCTGCTGTGCTTAGTTTGTTACTTCACTTTTTAACTTTGCACTGTTTACGAATACGCTGGACAGCTAGCTGGCTTAAAGTAGATTATAGTCGAAGACGGCAAGTGCAATGCAATGACCTCGGATGATTTGCCCTCCCGTACCTTTAATATACTCATGGCATTGTGTGCATTACAAAAATTACTGGTCAGGATTTGTGTTCAGGACTGTAACACTGTTCATTGTGAGGAAAAAAGCGACGCAGGCTTTTAGGACAGAGTACAGCGTGTCTTGACTGTTGACCAATAGGTAGTAGTTTGCAAATATAATTTCGTTTATTTGCGCCCACATCAGAGTATCAAAAATGTCACTCAAAAATTAGCATCTTTTCAACACACTTGCCAGTGCTAGCTAAGACACGTTTTAATGTTTATAATACTGCTCTATTATGATGACCAATCTTGGATGTTTACGAGCAGGCTGTTTTTATGACACGTTGTTTGTTTGATTTTCTAGAAGATGTTGCTTTGTTTCAACGACAGTGAAGCTTTTCTTTGTAGTAACAAAGGAAGACACTGAATTTGTATTTTCGTACTAGCGCAATGTTAGCTGTATATGTGCAGATACGTACACCTATTACAAATGCGTACAATGTGAGTATCAATGTATGTATATAAATTTATCGCTTCCCTGTATTTCTTTTTTTTCTTCTCTTTCTTTCTTGATATTGTAACAGTTTGTACGCTGCCTGTCACGCTCTGCCATTCAAGCCCAATGTGGCTTTGGGAGGCCTGATGAATGTATTAGGTTTTATAGAAATAGTAAAAGAGTTTATTATTATTATTATTATTATTATTATTATTATTATTATTATTATTATTATTATTATTATTATTACCTTGAAATTGTCAACGCTCTTTACAGAGCAATCTTCGCTGTTCCCAATGATGATGAGCTAAAAGCACCATCACACCTCCTGCCTATATAAAATCCGAGACCTGTCACCGTCATCTCGACCGCATAGACTCACCATTACCGAAGTACTCGTGGTATTCATCCGATCTTACATTACAACAGCGCCATGACAAAGTACAGGATGCAGTTTTATTCTCAGCCTGCAAGAAAAGTCTGACTTGCGTGTCCTAGCAATCTACGCCAGTTTTCATGATAATGATATTCACAGCGATCGCTTAGCGGCTACGGCACGGCGCTGTTAAGCACGAGGTCACAGGATCCAATCCACACCACGGCGGCCGCAATTTGATGGATATGTATTTGGTGCACGTTACGTTTGGTGAACGTTAAAGAACCCCAAGGTGGTGAAAATTAATCCAGGGTCCATCTGGCGTGTCTCATAATATTACCGTGGTTCTGGCACATAAAACTCGAGAGGTTAATTCAATTCTAGTTATAACTACGCATGCCACGTTAGAACGAAACATATACAACTTTCTTCGCAGTTTGGGTGGGTAGTCTGGAAATTGTACGCAGCGTAGCGAAAGTTCGCTTTCCCAAAGCTCTAACGTACAGCCGGCCACAAGCGTTTACGGGGCAAGGGCTCCACGGCAAATGGGAGTTCCCGTCTGTTTAGATCAAGGCGTAGGTGGAAAGATTGGTCACCACACCACAGTGAAACCCTGAAATCGAAGTTATATAGCCAGACTTCACTTGAATGTAGTTTTAGAAAGTCCTGTGTCCCCTAATCTTTTGAGGGAATCTGTACCAGTCAATTGAGAGCTCTTCACGTGGTACAAAACATATATTTTTTTTTAATAACCTGATAAACAAACGCCAGGGTTCATCGTTGTTGGCGCCCTTGTGGGCACCTTCTTACTGCAACGCAGCCAATGTTACGAGAAATTAGGGCTATGAAGTGCGCGGCGTCGACCTTTGACCTTTTCTATCTAATTTACTTTCGCCGCAGTGTCACCGACGATGGTCCAAATCCGGCGCACGGAAACCCCCATATCCGCTGGCCTTCCGGCCGAGATCCTGTGCGAGGTGTGGGGATCTCGGCCGCCTCCGGACATCAGCTGGTGGAAGAACAGCGTCCAGCTAGAGCAGGCGTTTGTGCACGTCTCGCAGGACGGCAACCTCACCACGAGCGTGGTCGAGTTCACCCCCATGCATAGCGACAATGGCGAGACGCTTGTGTGCCGCGCTGAGAACAAGCGCATGCCGGGATCGGTGCGGGAAGACCAGTGGGACCTTAACGTTCACTGTGAGTGCTCTGCGTCTTCAGTCTGTTTAGTACAGTTGCCTCAAATTTGTTATGAAGAGCGCAAATATATCTTCGCTTTCACCGTGCTAAAGTTGGTAATATTAGCGAGCTGGGGAGCTGGCACGGGTTCATCTCTGAAAAGGCACTTAAAACGAGCGAAAAAGCCATGAAGTGAGACTGAAGGGGTCTTACTAAACCTGCAGGTATACTATCTGGTAGTCTTACTGTAAATTTTTCTATGCTTTTCAATTTCTGAAACTGAATAAGTGTGAGTCCGAATATGTGATGGATGAGAAAAATTACAGGCCGACGCCTGTAATTGAAGTGCCCCGCATCTATGATTTTTCTCTAAGCTTCATATCTGTAGATTGCTTCCTAGAAGAACCTGAACATACGCGTTGAAGCAGCGTTGCTTTTAGTAATGACTGAACTTTTACTGAGCCGATGGCTGTTTTTCTCCTATACGGGGTTACGTCAGTTAGTACAAAAAGCCTGGGTGCCGAGCCGTCCTCTTCGCCCGGTCCACCAGTTCGTGCTGGTCATTCGGATGGGTGCTGGTCCATTGGTGTGCTCACTTCTCGATGGCGGGTTGGGAATTGGGTGACAGGAGAATGGCGCGTGGCATGCCCACGTCTTATGCGACAGTGTAACCCACACGCACACACGCACGCGCATACAAACGCATGCATGCACACACACACGCACACACGCACACATACGCACACATATGCACAGAGATAGAGAGAGAGAGACAGCGAGGCATGTATGTTGGTACAGATACAAAAGCCTACACTTTCATTGGAAGAGAGGTTGAACTTTACAGAGAAAGGAAAGGCTTCGTGACTGAGGCTTCGTGACGGGGGATGCTGCCGATCAGGAAAAGCATAAGTAAACGCGCTTTGTTTGGCCAAGCATTTAAAACAATCGGCTGATGGGAAGGCCAGCGTCAATCCACTTTCCTCTTTAGTAAATAGAGATCTCGTGAATAAAAGAAAACGATTTATTACGGTACGGTATACATGTAAATATCAGTTAAAGCAACATGAATAGACTTGTTTCTTTCTTGGAGGTTGCGTATCCGTGTTTTCATATGGAACTTGTCGAGAAGGCACAAGGTAACCGCATGAAATGCGGTGGGAACGGTTAGGGCTATGTTACTGAAGCTCTCCTGAACAGCCCCGTACGCTTTCGAATAATGATGGTTCGAGGACAATGGCGTCATTTGCGTGACATTGGGCACTTAACGCTGTACAAAGTCTAGAGTGATGTCACATCAGAGGAAAGAAACGACCCAAGCTCGCGGAATGCTTGATGCAATCGATAGAATATTACATACATCTGCACTTGCGGAGATAGGGCCACGCGCCGTGCACACCTAGTGGTTTAATAATTAATATACAATAGCTTAAGCGGTCTTACATTACGTTCGGTGCAGTTGTGAGCCAGTAGTTTCCGAAAACGTATATTTATTCACCGAAACATTGCTTCATAAAGCAATTTTTTCCATTTCTGTTGCAGTTTGAGGGCGAAAATGTTGTATGCGAAGCCACTCGCAAACGAACAATTATAGGCGGATACTAGTGTTTCAATAAAGCCCACATTTGCACAGTAAACAGGCCCGAGCGACCGACTATTCAGTTGTTAGCCGTCTAAACCACTGAGTCATGGAGCTTTCGTTTTCAGGCCAATCTTCAGACCCTCATGAGGCACTACAATGACCACAACAATAAACGAAGCCGTTGTGGCTGTGGTTTGTTCATTTCGCTAGATTATGTCGCCAAGAACTAACATGATTCAGCCGTAGCCTGCATTAGACCAATTAAGAAGGTTATGAAATTAATTGTGTTCTTTCATGCATCAAAGCACCATCGCCGGCCACGGGGGTATGTATTCTGTAAGTGTCCACCTAGTGGGCTGTCCATTTCGGCTGCCCCTGATTGGCTGTACGAGCGAGGAGACCGGCTGGGGACGCCTGTTTCTTTCTCACTCGTACAGCTCCAGCCAATAAGCTTCGGCCGAAATGGACCCTCCACTAGGTGGGCACTTACAGAATACCCCTAATTCCTTTCTCGTACGGTCATATGTGCGCTAAACGTTATTGTGCATCGCAGACCGGCCCAAGCTGCGGCTCCAGATGGACCCGAACCTCGGCCCCGACCGGCTACAGGAAGGCATGGACATCACGCTGGGCTGCAGCGTGGACGCTAACCCGGCCATACGGGAGCTCCTGTGGCAGCGAGACAGCCGCCCACTGGTGCCGACCAAAGATGGTGTCACTGTGCACCGCGAAGCGCTCACCATACAGAAAGCGACGCTGATGCATGTGGGGAATTACACCTGCTCAGCGGCCAACAGGGAGGGCAGGGGCCTCAGCAACGTCGTTGAGCTGCGACTGAAGCGTGAGTTACGTTGTGTGATTCTGTGAGTGACTGCTCCAAAAGTGCACTTCCTGTCTTACGACTTGAGAGACGTATCTAGCAATTGACGCCATCTGGTGTTGACAAAGCAGAGCTAAAAAAAGCATGTACTTGTGTACATTACTTATCAAGCGGGTGGATTCACACAGAGATGAACCAAGAATGCGTTTTGTTTTCGTATTTTGGCGCTAACATATCCCGGCATCCATGCGGCACCATTTAACAAAGCGACGAGTTAAGCTGCGGGATGGAAGTACTTGAAAACTGGCACCAATTAAACCCCCCTTCTTCTCAGCTCACTCCGCCACTTGCAATGTAAGTTTTAGGGAAGCGGACCGATCTCTTGTTTTGCTTTTTTATTTAGAAGACTTAAGAACTGTTCCTCGTGGAAGGATTTAGAAACTTATTAAATTACTTCAAAGGTTTAATTGGTTTTGTCTAATCCGTAAAAAATCTAGCGATAATTTTGGAAAGAAACTTCTTTTACGTCTCTGTTTTGATCGGCTATAATTAGTTATCACAATTGCGCTTGCGCAAAATGTGGTGTTTCCGAAAGCTCTTTATTGTTTTGTTTCGTCACTGTGGCGCTGAGCGTCACTGAGAAAACAGAAATTCACTTGATGTCTGCAGACAGAGCCTCAATGAGCTGAATAAGGGCTCAAACCTGTCTTCGAACAGCTTAGATTGGTGTAAGTAATTTCCAAAAATCGCATTTGTTTGAGCACCCACTGTGAAGACTGCTGTGTATGACGAAATTAGTTACACCAATCATGAAGAATATGCTAAATCGAAACATTTTGGCGCCTTCGATGTCGCACAAGGAGTGTGTTATGGTGCGCTGCTGAGCGGGGCGCACTGTGACCGAATCGCTCAGGGAGAGTTCCGGGTGTATGCCGAAAGTATTAAAAGGAGAGGAAGGCAAAGGAATGGGGGGGGGGGGTTGTAATAACGGTTTAAAGATGTAATTTAAAAAAAGGAATGCTCGATATTACACTTCAGAATCTTTCTGGTACGTCTTTTCTGGAAGGAAATCTTTACAACGCGTTTGTTTCGAAACGAATTTTTTTGCGGAGATAACAAGTATAAGACTGTTTTAGTTTAGCGTACGCAACTATAGCGTACGCTATACGCTATAATACAGCGTACGCTAAGCAGCGCACGTTTCCTACAATTTTAGATGGCTGACGATATATTGGGATCTCTCAGGCTACATGCCGGCGTTGCGGCTATTTCGCGCCTGTAGCAATAGGTGGCGCTGACATCTCGAACGTTTCTTTCGTTAGGCTTCGACTCGTTCGAAACGACAAGCGATCTCGAAAACACCACGAAGTTATCCATAATACTCTGTCGTCGAAACGGCCTGAGACTAAGCGAAAGCCGTTTACACAGTCATTTGCTACGAACGAATTGCATTTTACAAAAGCAACGCCAAATTCAATTCGAAGCGGGCAGCCGGGACCGCCGCCATGTTTCCCGCAAACTCCGCAAACCACGCAAAAACGCTAACGCTAACTCGTTTGCGTTACATACACCCGCTTTACCCGCTATTTCGCTTAGCGTTCAGCGCATGCGCAGTGACGACCCGCTATTATTTAGCGTACGCAATGGAATAGCGCACGCTATACTAAAGCTGTCTATTTCCTCAGCAGCCACTTAACCTAGGAGAATGTTTTTTCTTTGAGCCGCTCCGGAATATTATTTGGGCCTACTGAACCAAAAGAAACGTGTTGGTGTCAAATTTTCTTGGTTTATAATAAATTCATGCATAAAATCTTGCCAAAATTAGACCCTTGAGCTTAGAACATTTATTTAGAATGGATGATCAAAGACATGATTTTGTTTCCGTTCAAAAAAAGGCCTAGCGTATCTAAACAAGTTGAATAAATCTTCCTCTTGTACTTGAAAAATTGTATCTAAAGAATGTTGCGTAAACAAAGAAAAGCAATCTATAAATTTTGAATTTGAATAGATACACAAGTTTGAGTACAACTCTGCAGATGCGGCGTGCCCTTACAAAAATTTTTATAGAAAGTCCATAGACAGTCCATAGACATTTGTCTATGAAGTCTATAGACTTTCTATAGACATTTCTTTAGACTAGTCTATAGACAGTCTATAGACTTATGGCCATACACTTTTTATAGACTAGTCTATAAAAAGTCGGAGTCTATCGACTGTCTATAGACATTTCTTTAGACTAGTCTATAGACAGTCTATAGACTTATGGCCATACACTTTTTATAGACTAGTCTATAAAAAGTCTGAGTCTATAGACTGTCTATACACAGTCTATAGACAGTCTATAGACTTATGGCCATACTTTTTATAGACTAGTCTATAAAAAGTCTGAGTCTATAGATTGTCTATAGACTGTCTACAGACTTATGGCCATACACTTTTTATTGACTAGTCTATAAGAAGTCTGAGTCTATAGACTGTCTATAGACGGTCTATAGACTTATGGCCATACACTTTATATAGACTAGTCCATAAAAAGTCTGAGTCTATAGACTGTCTATACACTGCCTATAGACAGTCTAGAGACTTATGGCCATACACGTTTTATAGACTAGTGTATAAGAAGTCTGAGTCTATAGACTGTCTATAGACTGTCTATGGACAAGTGTATAGGCTTACAGTTCTACTTTTGTAGACTGAAGTCTATAGAATGCCTACAGATGAGATTTGTCCGTAGACATTTTATACACTTCAGTCTACAAAATTAGAACTATATATACAGTTCTACTTTTGTTGACTGAAGTCTATGGAATGTCTATATACAAATGTATATAGATAGTCTATAGACATTCTATAGACTTCAGTCTACAAAAACAGAACTTTATAGTCCGATACACTTTTTTTCTATGACATTCTGCAGACATTTGTTAACAAGTATGAATTTTTTTAAATCTATAGGCTCTCTATATATACACAGACTTCTTATAGA
Source organism: Dermacentor variabilis (assembly GCF_050947875.1). Lineage (NCBI taxonomy): Eukaryota > Metazoa > Arthropoda > Arachnida > Ixodida > Ixodidae > Dermacentor > Dermacentor variabilis. The sequence goes on along the minus strand of NC_134569.1, from coordinate 163,283,247 downwards.
CAAGTCTACAAAGAGTGTATAAGGCCATAACTCCATAGCGGCTGTCTACAAGTTAGTTTACATTTTTGTTCACATGCGGTAGCAAAAAGTTTTGAATGTAACTGAGGTTTTTTAGCGCACGAGAAGGGACGAAAGACAGTGACGAGACGAGGACACAGCGCTGCACCTGTTCCTTTTCATCTGCACTTATGTATTACCGTTAGTAGATTAATAATGCTTCTGAACCAGCTGTACTTTCATATATGTTGCATAAACAGAAAGAATTTATATAGTGCTGAATCATGCAGTGCGAAAAATAAAACAAATGCACCAGCAGTGCATTCACCGTTTTTATTGCTCGATATAATAGATGAATTCCTTAAACTCATGTCGTATGCTATTATGGAAACAGATTAAATATTTACACTACTCCTTGGCAAGCATGGTCGCCAGGCTGGCCTTGACCTTTCTGTCATTAGTCCCAAAGGTGCTGCCGGTGTATGCTGCAAATAAGTAGATGCAGCAATATGAGGCAAAAATAACAAGTGTATAGTATTTGTGTGTTCATTAAGCAGCTTAATATATTTGCTCAAACCATCTAAGTCAATACTTAATGCGGTTTAACTATGACTAATGGCTGCTTGTCAATACAAATGAGCTCCTTTATACAATGTTTTATTGCATGGTATGGTGAACAATTAAACAGTCACAACTGCTGCTCGTGCCAGCAACAGTATCTTCCCTTTTATGACAAGTTCATATATGATGCATTATTGTACTTATCCCAAATGATCCCTATATTTATTGCTGAAACGTTACCCAATTGGGCTGTCTGTACATTTTTTTTGGCTGGTAGTTAAGTATGCCCGTGCAGAGGGATATTTTCAGAAGACGTGACTGGAATATTCACAGTATCATGCCTAATATTGTAATTTATTTTGCTTAATACACATTTAAATGTCTTTCTCATACTTTTAAATGAATGGTTGATTGGCCATAACTTCAACGGAAGGCAGATGGGCTGATTGTATCGATATGGTCACTTAATTTGTTACAGGTAATGAGGCCTCTTGGGCGTGCTAACAGGTTTCCAAGTTAGGTATACCACATGAGCACCCGAAATACGACACGAGCACTTTGTGTCATGGCACGACAGATATGCACCTCCTAGGAAACAGAACTGATAGTATAGTTCGAATGAATTCTATTACAGTAAATTATTTAAGGTGCTTTGAAAGATGAAAATTTTTTCTAGGCTATCGACGTTCAGGACGTTTAGTTAACGCAAACATTTCTTACATATTGAGTAAGAAATGCCTTGTCAGTAAGCTTGACTTTCTTTTATTTTTCAATAAATGGAACCAATTTCCTTCAATTTTTATCAGGTGAAACGTTTTAAAAATATGTTTAACTCAGAGATTCTCTGGAAACTTTGTATGACATATAACAAGATAGCATACCTATGTGTCCATTTTAAAATTTCCCGATCTTTTTCCAAGCCTTCCCTGGCTGTTTTCATGAAAATTTTCTAGCAATCTATGACGCCTGCAGCTTAAGTGTAATAAAAAAAATATTGTGGTTTAATGCTTGCCAAGTACTGCCAGTCCATAATATTTAGATAAAACGAATAACACGTCAGTCACTTGACATGCAGTATTAGATTCAACTGACTTGAATCCCTTGATTAATAAAGCTGACAAGGGCTTCGGCAAGTTCGTAATTGGTGGCCACACGAGTACAGCACAGAAGACACAGAGACACACGTAAAACAAATGCAATAATCTGAGGAAAAACTATACAATGAGTTATACAATTAGTTATTTTTACGGTTCAATAGTAGTTTTCAATATAATTTGCTCTCATCACTTATGCCTCCAGTTAACTTTGTTTACCTCTGACTAAAGACTACATGGCAATATTAATCAGTACCATTATGATGTTTCGTTATACTACAGTATGATAAGCAGTTAGACAACCGTAATGGTCGCCGGTGCCAGCAACGGTACGTTTCGTTTTAAGACAGGTTCATGTGACACACAGTGTACTTATAAAAATAAAAGAAATGCGAGAATCCCAAGCGATTCCTATAATAATACTTGTTGAAACAAAGATACCCGGCTGGACTGTGCACATTTTCAGGTGTTAATGCAATATGCCCGTGCCGAACGAACATGCTCAGCATACTGACTGCAGTTTTGAACAATCACGTTAAGATTTGCAATTTATTTCCGCTTAGAACAGTCTGCAATGTCTGTTTTCTCATACTTCGAGACGAATACATTTGCCACACTTTCAGTAGAATGCTCATGAATGGGGGCGTACTGATCAGGTTACTTATCAACTAAAACATGTTACGATCTCTTAGGTGTGTTGATAAGGGTAGAACAAATGCAATGCCCACTGAATTATTTGAATAATCTGTGCGTTATCTACTTAGAAAAGACCACCAAATTGATAATCTGGCTCTTCTTTCTTTTGTACAGCGCATATTGTATGCAGTCTGTCCACGATGACGGCACTACATGCAACAGTAATGAAAACCGGAACACTTATTACGCACGACAATGGCTTCATACCATGCACGATTAGCACAAGGCGAATCTGCGCCAGCAGCTGCCTTGTGATTAAGAGCACGTAAACTGCAGAACGCCGGAGCATCGGAAGCCGCTTAACGCTTTTCATATAGCTCGAAAGATAACTTCTGCTGCTAAATTGTTTAAAAAAGAGACAAAAAACAAATCTTCCAACTACCGTCAAACGCAATGCCTTCAGTTTGAAACGTGTAAAGGTGTTCCCGGAGCGACTAATTTATTGTTCTCTATTTTTTTCGGCTAAGTTGCGAAGCTGCAAGTGACTGAGCTTATCGCAGGTTTCATGCTCCAAAAGCGTTTGTGGTTGCATATAAATAGATTGGGTGAATCTAGAGATTTCTACTAGATATTTCTTCAAGTCTCGTGTTTTGCTTGCTGTAACTTCCCAAAATTATTTAGATTGGTTGCCAGGAACCTTAAAAATACTGCTACTATCAAACTATGCGAAAACACAGCACACACACTGCTGATGCATGCCCCGCAAACGCGGCCTTTCATCCGAGTACGCTAGCAGTTATTCAACTATGCCTGTCTGTTTGAAAATTCTTGATGCTAACACAATTTCGAGATATATACGTAAAGCGTGTCACGAGAATTTCACTACACATACGGTGCAGCATTCATCGCGGCCGGATCAAGCGCCACTAAATGACATCTACCACACTGGCTGCCAAACACACACAATCCGCTTAGTGGTAGCTCAGTATCAAGTTAAAACATGGCGTACTTCCTTTTTTACGCACCTAAGCTATAATGATAAAATCAACAAGCACGAGCGATCGCTCGCCGTAAAACATTCCGTATAGTAGAAGCGAGAACAAGCGCGCGTTATCAAACCATGTCAACGACAAACCGACACTATACCCGAGTCGCCTGCGCTACATGCAGCCGGTTCGCGCTACGAGATGCGCTCACATAATCATGAGGTATTGACGCAAAACGTCTTTGATAAAGCTTACCATTCAGTGTAGTTGACGTGTGAAGCCACAAAGAAGAAACGCATACACAGACACCAACGTTCAGGGAGACACGGCACACCGGCACAACCGTTCACGTGCCTGGCGCACTCGTTGAGACGGCGCACCGCCGCGCATGCGCAAGAGCTCCGAGCATGCGCAGGAGCTCCGCGCGGGAGGGCGTGCGCGCTCGGAGGAGTGTGAGCGCCTTTTCCTCCTTCATTTTTTTTCTTTGTCTCGTTATCTCTCTCTGCGCGCCATGCGCGCCGGAACGGGTGGCTTTTCTTTTCCGTTATGCATTTTTTTCGTGGACGAAGGATATGCGCTGGCAGGTTGTATGACAAACGCTGTGGGCTATCGTATGAGGCTGGAACGCTAACATGAATGCGCTGTTTGTAAAAGCCGTTACGGGGCCCTTCAGACGTTTTAGACGCATTATTGCCAGCGTCAATGAGTAATACAGCGTATTTGTAGCATATCTTCCAGCGTACCGCCAAATGTGATGCCCGCACGTATGTTAGTGCTAATTTTCTGTTCCGATGATAGGTCAAAGCAATCAGTACAGCATTGAGGTACTCATATGCGTGGCTGCGCAGGCATACCGCCGGCGAAATACTGGGGGGGCTCAGAGAATTTGGCACCTATTTTAAGTGAATGAGAAACTTTGATGAGTTTATAGTGCAGGATATCAGGCAACAAAAGTCGCCCGATGTTAGTGACGCAGCCGAGATATGAAGACAATGTGAAAAGTATCCGAGAATCGGACGACACACAACGCGAACACCACATGCGCGACATCGGTTCATGGCACATTCACAAAGTCCGCGTTGTCAGCTACAAACATTACGAGTGTTTTTGCTGTTAGCTTGATGCCTGTTTCGAATCCACTTGTATCTGAAGCTGGCGTTCATAACATATATTTTAACAATTGGATCGGCGTTTTGCTTCCGTTATTCTACTGCCGCAAAAGTGATGCGACAACTGTGAAGACTGTCTTGGGATTGCCGAGAGCGACTACGTAGATCATATGGGGTCAACAAATGCGGAGGTATACACTATGTGTATACTAAAGTCTACAAATAGGCTCTACAGCAATCTCAGCAGTATACAACTTTAGTGGCTTATATCAAATGCAGCTATGTATTATCCACCGGTACCTGCGCTTGGTTACAGCGTACACGGGTTGGGCCCAGATTAACGATGTTTGTCTATTGTTAATCTATAGACATGCAAGACCACGACAACTCAGAGGTGGTGAATTCACCACCTGGTCTGCGGGCTTTCGCCACTTATTCAACCCCTTTGCCACATCTTCACCATCTGACCTTCACCACCTGGTCTTCGCGAAGTGTACGTCCGGGAAGCAGCCAGGTTTAGGGCCTTCGGGTGCCTGGAAGACCTTGGTGACTCGGACGGTGCCTGCTCCGCCGCGATCCTCGTTCGGTGCAGCTGCACCGAACGCAGACTAGCAGTCTGCACGGTTTGCCCGCCGCGCCGGGGTGGCGGTGCCGTCGTGCATGAACTAGTGCCATATCATCGCGTTCGCAGAGGGCGGGGGGTATGGGAACTCGGAATTACATATTATCGACTTTCTTCTGTAGACATTCAATACACCAGGAGTAGAGAAAAAATAGAAACCTTGTCGACTATTGTCCATAATATAGAGAGTCAACAGACAAAGTATGGACAAAAATAAATAGAAACTGTATCGGCTTTCCTCTACAGGTAGTCCATATAGAGGGGAAGTAGACAAAGAAGAAACAAACTTCTTATCGAATTTTTCTATAGACCGTCTATAGACTGCGAGTAGACAAAAAGAAATAGAAATCTTATCGACTTTCGTCTACAGAAAGTCTATATACAAAGTATATGGACAAAAATAAATAGACACTGTATCGACGTTCGTCTAAAAGTAGTTCATAGAGGGGAAATAGACAAAAAGAAACAAACACCTTATCGACTATTTTCTATAGACCATCTATAGACTGCGAGTAGACAAAAAGAAATAGAAACCCTATCGACTTTCGTCTATAGAAAGTCTATAGACAAGGTATGCACAAAAATAGATACTGTATCCACTTTCGTCTATAGGTATTCTATAGAGGGGAAGCAGATAAAGAGGAAACAAACACCTTATCGACTTTTTTCTATAGACCGTCTATAGACTGCGAATAGACAAAATAAATAGAAACCCTATCGACTTTCGTCTATAGAAAGTCTATAGACAAAGTATGGACAAAAATAGAGACTGTGTCGACTTTCGTCTGTAGGTATTCTATAGAGGGGAAGCAGACAAAAAAGAAACAAACACCTTATCGACTTTTTTCTATAGACCGTCTATAGACTGCGAGTAGACAAAAAGATATAGAAACCCTATCGACATTCGTCTATAGAAAGTCTATAGACAAAGTATGGACAAAAATAGATAGAGACTGTGTCGACTTTCGTCTGTAGGTATTCTATAGAGGGGAAGCAGACAAAAAGGAAACAAACACCTTATCGACTTTTTTCTATAGACCGTCTATAGACTGCGAATAGACAAAAAGAAATAGAAACTTTATCGACTTTCGTCTATAGACAGTCTATAGACTTTATATCAACAAAAGTGCAAATCTATAGAAAGGAAAGGTCGTCTATGAAAAGTCTAGACTTTCTATAGACAGTCTCAAGTCATTTTTGTAAGGGTGAACAGAGAGAGCGTAACAGTAGAGTCGACGAATAATATGCAGAAGAGAAAGATTATGATCGATAACCTGGCAAAGGAACAAAAGTTCAAGATCTCCAGTCAGCCTCTAGAGTCTGTGAAGGAGTACATTTGCCTAGGTCGATTACTCACAGGGGTTCACAAGAAGTGAATTTACTGAATCATAAAAATGGGTTGGAAAGTATGTGGCAGACATTGTCAGATCCTGACTAGAAGCTTACTACTATCATTGCAAAGAAAGGTGTTAAATCAATGCATTCTACCGGTGCTAACATATGGGGCAGAAACTCGGTGATTGAGAAACACGCTTTAGAACAAGTTAAAGACCGCGTAAGGAGCAATAAAACAAAGAATGATAGGCGTAATGTTAAGAGACAGGAAGAGAGCTGTGTGGATCAAAGAGCAAACGGTATTAGCCGAAACTCGAATTGACACCAAGATAAAAAAATGGAGCTGGGCAGGCCATGTAATGCGTAGGCTAGATAACCGGTGGACCATTATTAGGGTTACAGAATGGGTGTCTAGTGAAGGGAAGCACAGTCGAGGACGGCAGAAGACAAGGAGGGATGACATAATTAGGAAATTCGCAGGCGGAAGTTGGAATTGATAGGCGCTGGGCAGAGGTAACTGGAGATCACAAGGATAGGCCTTCGACCTGCAGTGGACATACAATGGGCTAATGATGATGATGATTATGTTCGTGATGATAAGCATCTATTCATCATAAGTACAAAAATCTTATGTTTTTTGCTGATAACTTTAGAAACCCGTAATTTTTTAGCATTATACGTTTCATGCTTCTCGTAGCGTTAAAGTTTCGGACCGAGTTATATTGAGATAATAAGTCAGAAATTGTTTATCTCTTGTATTAACAAAATCAAAACAACGAAGTGCATCCTCGCTGGTCTGTTAACGTATGATATTTATTCGAGTACGCATAGAGGCATTCGTTAAAAAAAGATAAATGCACAAACAAACACAACATAAATTTCACAGGAAACGTTACTGACGCACAAACAGAAAGAGAATACAAGGGTGGCGATGTGGGCTTGTTGGTTGGTGCTCTTGACTAAAGGTGGTCGAGCGCACTGAAACGCAAGGCCAAATGAAGGCACGACGCCTGTGCGTCCAATGTGCCTTCTTTTGTCCTTACGTTCCCGTGCACTGAACAACTTTATCCAAGAAGGAGCACAGGAATAACGTAAACGCCAGAGCTCTAAGCTTAACAAAGTAAGCAAGCCATATGCGATATGAACAGCAGAAGTGGTGAAACACGATGCGCACATAACAATTCGGCGGTTGAGCGATTGCAAGGCGTCAGACAACTTTTATTTTGGAAAACTAACCCTGAGAACTACCTGCGGTAATATCACTGCCCTATCAAAATGAAATCTGGATTGGCATATTGAGAAACAGACTTTCTAGACACTTTGCAGCTGATTCCTTCCGTCTCTGTGTCTTGCTTTGTAGCTCTGTATTACTGATTTTTAATCATTCGCGTTGCTCTATTGACATCAGATGCATGTTGTTTCGTAACTAGTAAGTAAGCGCACTACGTTTTGCACTAGTTATTGAGCAGTTACGCTGCAATAAAAAAAGGGAACCAACGGAACGATAGTGAGGTGTAACTTCTTTCGCGCAACTTCAATGATGTTAAAATAAATTAGGATAGAACAGTCACAGTTTTTAACTTTTCCGTAGACCAGATGCTTCTGCGAAGGCTTCAACCAATCTTAAAAATTATCTGTGGCGGATACCAGCATTCTGATTCCTGAGCTGGTCTACATTAAGGGGCTGACACTACTTGCACAATAACATTAAATTTACAATGGATTAAATTGGAAAACTTCACTGATCCAGTTTTTAACTAATTACGAAATGGCGCTTATAGCTAATCGCAAATTGTAGCCTGTGAGGCTGCAAAACATATCCACTTGAATATAATCGTGTGGATGACACCATTTTCGACATATGCGTTGTCAAACTTGCGGTATCAACGCGCTATCGTTCCACTGATTTCTTTACCAAAACGCCCTTTTGTGCATTGATGTGCAAAAGTAACTGGTTCACCAATGTATTTCTTCGCAAAGATAATAAATTATTATTCTAAAGCTGGTGCCATCCTGAAAATTTATTCCAACTGCATGCGCCTTGCGAGCTCCCCAGCTAGCATTTTTTAATTGCAATATATGCCCTGGGGTAATTAGTGAGTTTTTGGTAAATATTATTCATTTCGCTTTCTCCTGCTAGTAATGTCCACTTCTGCGAGTGCACCAACTCTAGGGCTAGAACTGTGCTCTCTGCCAAAGGAGATCTGAAGAATTGCTTAAAATCTTCGCAGAAACACCCGCTATACAGTAACAAAAAGTAATTTAGTGAAATGATGAAAAAGTTTACGTCTTACCTTCATCTTTATCATTTGCCGAGATCGGTTACTCAGTCAGAGAGAGAGAGAGAGAGCGACAGACAAAAAAAAAAGAAAGAAAGAGCAGGGAGGTTAATCAGAAAAAGTCTCATTTGCTACCGTACACCGGAGAAACGGGACACTCAAGATTTATCTTAGTTATCAGTGGAGCTGTGCAAAACGTAGTACATGCATCATGTATTACGTTTGTTTCTATAAAGGTTTTACATAAACTTACTTAGAATAGAGGCAAATATTCATTGCTTAAGATAGGCATATATCACCGCCGTATGCATGTAGAGGTGACTTGATATTGCTCCTTATCTTCTGCGTGAGTACCTATTGCAGTCGGGACCGATAGTCAATGGAACTATTCTTAGAGCGTGACCTAACCGCGGCTGTGAGTATCTTCCACGCTGGCACTATGTTTTGCTGCGTGACACTAAAATTAGGCGGCTCATCGTAGCGGTCCCCATATCTTAGCAATGTAGTCTGCACTCGCACGCAGGTGCCAGCTATTCTGTGCACTAACGATCACATCAATGCAGGACGTCTCAACGTGACTAACTAGACCATTTCCTTGTGTCGTGGATGCGCGCAGATGCTCCCGTGTGCAAGTCCGGCCAGCGGCTGGTGTACGCGACGCGGCTGTCCAAGCTGCTGCAGGTGTCCTGCGAGGTGCAGGCGCAGCCGCCGGCCGTCACCTTCCGTTGGCGCTTCAACAACTCGCTCCACCAAAGCGCCAGGATGGACACGTACAGCTGGGAGGGCACACGGAGCGTGGCTCGCTACGCGGTGCGGTCGCACCAGGACTACGGCACCCTCCTGTGTTGGGCGCGAAACCAGGTCGGCGACCAGAGGCAGCCCTGCGTGTTCGTCGTGGTCCCGGCCGGTACGAGAACGAGAACTTAAAAAAATTTGTTTTGTTTCGGGTAATGCAAAAGAATGAGGATAGTGACTAAACTGATGTGCTATTTCACGGCAGATTGGGCAAAGCGCAGTTACAAACTCCGGCCACAGGTTCACACAAGCTACAGCACTTGAGCAATATTATGGAATGACCAGTGGGGTCGCTGAATGATCGCGTACCTCGGTATCTGCTCAGAGGCTCTGACGTGCCGCAGCTGACCGTAATTAGTATACGTAAACCTAAATCGATCCGCATAATGCTCGTGCACTAAGAATCAATGCATATGAGAATGGGTACTTGTCAAAACATACCTTCTGCCCTGCACGACGACCTCCCAGAGCACCTATATACATATTTCAGTCATAAAGCTCGTCAAATGTTCATGTGAAATGATACGCTGTGCTCTGACTGACTTTAAACCTGGCATGGTCAATAAACTCATTTAATGCTGGTAAACTTGACAGCGTACCTAAAGTAAATGTAGCCAGAGACATGAAACGTCTTCTACTAACATATTTGCCTTGGAAAAGTTAGAGTCCCGCAATAATAGCCATGCTGCATGTAAGTTTTTCGGATGATAAAACGGAGGCGTTTACAGATCACATCATGAGTGAAAAATCATCCAGAAAAGCAGGTATTTCGGGCAGACAGTAAACCACTGTGAGCATGTTGAACTACACAGGTGGACGCGAATATTCCCAATGATATCAGAAAATGAGCCGAAAATGCAGAAAATGCAGCAGAAAATGAGCCGTCTTCGAGAAAGCCATTACTTTATAGGAAACGTAACCTTTTCGGTGACGACCGCAGTGAACCTGCTCTCAATATAGCACAAGTTTGGGCTTGGTACATGACTGTCGTATTGAGTAGCATGCAGCGAATGACGACACTAGAAGCACAAGAAAAGGCACTAACTCCCGACCAGGTTGGAAGTTAGCGCCTTTTCTTCTCATTTTTCTTTCTTGTGTCGTTCGAGCTACGCTACTCAAACGAATACCTTCTCTCTCTGCGGTCTGTTCGAGCACAATCAGGAGTACGTTTATGACTGCCGGTAACTAAAGCTGAATGCTCGGTCAAGCTATACAATTTGCATAATGAAGCAAACGATAAACAAGAGGAATAGGAACCTTATGAACCCCATCCTCCTAGGAAAGCGAAGGCACAGAAATCTTCAGCCATCAATGTGCTGGATGTCAGGCCGACCTGTCTCGGGGCGTGATTCCATCCGATCGCCTACAAAACAACCGAAATGCCACTATTCACCAAGCTTGTAGAAAATCGCACTGAAAGGTCTGACTTGTGATGAGAGGAAAACGGCGTGCTTTTTCCCACGAGCGAAGGATTAGCACTGTTTCACCACTTTCCGTCCTAGAAATCATGGTAGAAGTCAGCGAGTGTATCATCAAGTAGACATCTGCATCGTCGATATCTTCAGAGAACCATTAGGAAGCCACTATGTGAAATCCAAGTGACGTGATTTGAACACTGAACAGAAAGGAACAGTACGCGAGCGAGATGTTCCCACACAGATCTTGAACTAGATCTTCATGTACTTAGCAGTCTACATAACGTACAAGTGCCAGAAACGTAAAGCGAATTATTGGAGAATAGCAAGAAAACCTGGTCGAAATAAGCATCTCTGTGCGGTAACTGTGTTTTAAAGGTCTTATTTCGACGTCTGTGCACTTTCATATGCATGTGGGCCTTTCTTTTAATGCGAGGGTAAATGCCTCAGTGCATACAGTGGTATGGGATGGGGGTGAATAATAATGATTAAATGAATGAAAAAATATTTGCGGATCTAATGAAGTCCAAGAGGGAGCGATAATGTGCCTGCGTCGCCGCAGTGTAATCGCCAGGATTATGCGGTGAAAGTCCCGCTTCTGCGAGGTGCCGGAGCCTCGACAGTTTCAATGCAGGGCAAACCCACAGCCTGTTGAAGGTTGGAGCTTCAAGGGGCCAATCCAACTATTTTCCTCGCTAAGATAAACAATGCCTGAATATGATAGGCTGTTTGGAAAAGGAGTAATAAAATAAATACAAATATCGTAATCAGCTTAGTCGGTATTCAGAGAAAGATCAAAGCAAGTCCATCAAGAATCACAAACATAAAATTCGCGTAGTGGGCCTTGACAGT